>NC_091239.1:16998677-17103906 GCF_040958095.1 Procambarus clarkii | reverse complement strand
GGCGTAGTGGACCCCATACTCATCCGTGGGTGGTAGTGGACCCCATACCCATCCTGTGGGCGGTAGTGGACCCCATACCCATCCTGTGGGCGGTAGTGGACCCCATACCCATCCTGTGGGCGGTAGTGGACCCCATACCCATCCTGTGGGCGGTAGTGGACCCCATACCCATCCTGTGGGCGGTAGTGGACCCCATACCCATCCTGTGAGCGGTAGTGGACCCCATACCCATCCTGTGGGCGGTAGTGGACCCCATACCCATCCTGTGAGCGGTAGTGGACCCCATACCCATCCTGTGGGCGGTAGTGGACCCCATACCCATCCTGTGAGCGGTAGTGGACCCCATACCCAGACAACATCTTTCTTGCACACATTTCAAGTTGTCAACTGTCTTTCCCAAATTGGATTAGTTTAAATACAGAAAATGACTTAATATATGCGAGGCTTCTCACTGATCGACATCGATTTTTTGTATTATTATTATTATTCATGAGAAATTCCGTAGGAGCCGTGATGAGGATTCGAACCTATGTGGTGGGTGTTCCCAGGCCTTAGTCAACCAGGCCACGACATGGTCAAAAGAATTGTATCCTGGAGTTCTGCGGAAGTCAACGAGGATTTTCTGAGGCTTCTACTGAAGACGGACCAGGATGTTCTCACAATCCCCCCTCCCCCTCTGTCATCCGGGAATGTTCTACCTGTGACTAGAACATTCTTGGGTGACAGGCCCGGCCGTGTGCTTGGGTTCGAACCCTCATCACGGCTGATATGGAATTTCTCATTGAGACATCACGATAGTGTGATTACTCTCTGTGTATTGTTATTGATGATGCAGGCGGTGAATGTGATAGACAGTGGTGGGAACGTCTGTTTCTCTGGCCAACGTAGAAGGCCAGATGCCCAACTTTGCACGCTGACACTTGGAGGGTATGGGAGTGTCATAGGTCAGTCGTTGTCGGCCCCACTGCCACTCTTGAAGAAATATTTGCACCTATAACGATGGGTATGGGGGTTCCCACAGGATGGGTATGGGGTCCACTACCACCCACAGCATGGGTATGGGGTCCACTACCGCCACAAGATGGGTATGGGGTCCACTACCGCCCACAGGATGGGTATGGGGTCCACTACCGCCCACAGGATGAGTATGGGGTTCACTACCGCCCACAGGATGGGTATGGGGCCCACTACCACCCACAGGATGGGTATGGGGTCCACTACCGGCCACAGGATGGGTATAGGGTCCACTACCGCCCACAAGATGGGTATGGGTGTCCACTACCGCCCACAGGATGGGTATGGGGTCCACTACCGCCCACAGGATGGGTATGGGGTTCACTACCGCCCACAGGATGGGTATGGGGCCCACTACCACCCACAGGATGGGTATGGGGTCCATTACCGGCCACAGGATGGGTGATAGGGTCCACTACCGCCCACAGGATGGGTATGGGGTCCACTACCACCCACAGGATGGGTATGGGGTCCACTACCACCCACAGGATGGGTATGGGGTTCACTACCGCCCACAGGATGGGTATGGGGTCCACTACCGCCCACAGGATGGGTATGAGGTCCACTACCACCCACAGGATGGGTATGGGGTCCACTACCGGACACAGGATGGGTATGGGGTCCGCTACCGCCCACAGGATGGGTATGGGGTTCACTACCGCCCACAGGATGGGTAATGGGGTCCACTACCGCCCACAGGATGGGTATGGGGTCCACTACCGCCCACAGGATGGGTATGGGGTCCACTACCGCCCACAGGATGGGTATGAGGTCCACTACCACCCACAGGATGGTGTATGGGGTCCACTACCACCCACAGGATGGGTATGGGGTCCACTACCGGACCACAGGATGGGGTATGGGGTCCGCTACCGCCCACAGGATGGGTATGGGGGTTCACTACCGCCCACAGGATGGGTATGGGGTCCACTACCGCCCACAGGATGGGTATGGGGTCCACTACCGGACACAGGATGGGTATGGGGTCCACTACCGCCCAACAGGATGGGTATGGGGTCCACTACCGCCCACCAGGATGAGTATGCGAGGAAGGGTTGCTACACTTAGCGGAAAGCGCTTCTTCAGAGAGGAGCGCGCCAGTTTTCCTTCCTGTGACGACGCTCTGTACAGGAAAACTTTCATATTTCACGTCGGAAATCCACAGTCATTCTTTTATTTGAGATACGTTATGTTCGTTAATTCAAATTCAAATGTTTATTCCGGTAAAAGTACATATATAGAAGATGATTTACAAACATAATGTAGGATTATAGATAGAGTTAGTACATACAATACCTAAAGCCACTAATACTCACAGCGTTTCGGGCAAAATATATAATATGGATATATTAATATATAGATAGTCCATTCTTTAGGTTACCGTTGATAAAGCCTAACACAAATCTTGGCTAATTTAAGTTCAAATAATATTTCGCTAAACAAATATGTTTGCTCCATCCGTTACAAGGTAGGCCTGTAGGCCTAGTCTGCGGCAGTTGAGGCCAGCTGACGGTACTTGAAATTTACAAATGACGCTTTGGGCAATTAGCCGGTTATCTACATGATGAACAAGATGGTGAGTTATTAGCGAGATCGCTGAGGACGCCAAGCAGTTGGTGATTGATTTTGTTAATTTATTATGCACCCCATACCCATCCTGTGGGTGGTAGTGTACCCCATACCCATCTTGCGGGCGGTAGTGGACCCTATACCCATCCTGTGAGGGGTAGTGGACCCTATACCCATCCTGTGGGTGGTAGTGTACCCCATACCCATCTTGCGGGCGGTAGTGGACCCTATACCCATCCTGTGGGCGGTAGTGGACCCTATACCCATCCTGTTGGGCGGTAGTGAGCCTTATACTCATCCTGTGGGCGGTAGTGGAACCCCATACTCATCCTGTGGGCGGTAGTGGACCCCATACTCATCCTGTGGGTGGTAGTGGACCCCATACCCATCCTGTGGGTGGTAGTGTACCCCATACCCATCCTGTGGGCGGTAGTGGACCCCATACCCATCCTGTGGGCGGTAGTGGACCCCATACCCATCCTGTGGGCGGTAGTGGACCCCATACCCTCCTGTGGGCGGTAGTGGACCCCCCATACCCATCCTGTGGGTGGTAGTGGACCTCATACCCATCCTGTGGGAAGGAATATGTTCATTCCATCCAGCGGCCCCACCCAAAACGCACATTCAGCAATGGAACATTCTCTGTAATTATCTGATATTATAATTATAAGGTGTGATGGATAGATGTAATTGTTGATGTAATCATCACCGTTGAGGTCTGATAAAGACCTTTTGTGCCCTCTGTAATCAGTTTTGCGCTACCGCTCACAGGATGAGTATGGGGTGCATAATAAACTAGTCGCCTCTGGCGACAACAATCAATCAATTTTAATATGTTCTTTTTTCAAAATAGAATTTTTTCTGATATATAGAAAATATATGAGAAATATATTTATATATTATATAGTACTTATAGTAACGGTGAGGACCATAGTACATATAGCGACATACAACGAAATTAGAAAATAAAAATCTGAACTTTTGAGTTGGACAAATCGAAAAGCTATTTTTGTGTTGGTTTGACAAACTAACCTAACCTTCCTAGGCCTAATACACAATGTCTGAGGCCTAAATTAGTACATATGTGTACTATGCTAGGCCTAGGAATATTTAAATTTGTATTTTAGCTTCATTTATTTTAAAAGAATTCCTTACTAGTCAGTATACTACTATCTATAAGCTTAGAACGTAATCGTTCTGACTATTGACGATAGTCACAATAGGTACTATCTAAACAGAGGGATGGGTTGACATTAATATATATATATAATATATATATATAATATATATATATATATATATATATATATATATATAATATATATATATATATATAATATATATATATATATATATGTGGGAGTACCACCTCTGGCTGGAAGAAGGGGGACCCATAGCCTCGGAGGAAACCACACATAACGCAATTGGAGGGAATGTGGGTCCCCTCCAATACAGTATATATATATATATATATATATATATATATATATATATATATATATATATATATATATATATATATATATATATATATATATATATATATGCGAACAAGCCTGAATGGTCCCCAGGACAATATGCAACTGAAAACTCACACCCCAGAAGTGACTCGAACCCATACTCCCAACCCATGGGAGTTTTAAACTTGGGAGTATGGGTTCGAGTCACTTCTGGGGTGTGAGTTTTCAGTTATATATATATATATATATATATATATATATATATATATATATATATATATATATATATATATATATATATATATATATATATGTCGTACCTAGTAGCCAGAACTCACTTCTCAGCCTACTATTCAAGGCCCGATTTGCCTAATAAGCCAAGTTTTCCTGAATTAATATATTTACTATAATTTTTTTCTTATGAAATGATAAAGCAACCCTTTTCTCTATGTATGAGGTCAATGTTTTTTTATTGGAGTTAAAATTAACGTAGATATATGACCGAACCTAACCAACCCTACCTAACCTAACCTAACCTATCTTTATAGGTTAGGTTAGGTTAGGTAGCCAAAAAAAGCTAGGTTAGGTTAGGTTAGGTTAGGTAGGTTAGGTAGACGAAAAAACATTAATTCATGAAAACTTGGCTTATTAGGCAAATCGGGCCTTGCATAGTAGGCTGAGAAGTGAGTTCTGGCTACTAGGTACGACATATATATATATATATAATATATATATATATATATATATATATATATATATATATATATATATATATATATATATATATATATATATGTATATATATATGTATATATATATATATATATATATATATATATATATATATATATATGTATATATATATATATATATGTATATATATATATTTAGAGTTCAGCAGAGTTTTGATATTTACGGCTTGGACGGGTAGGCGGTTCCATGAGCTTATAACCTGTGGGTGAAAAATATCCTCCTAATTGTTTAGTATTTTGATGGTATCGGTGAAATCAGCCCTATCATGTCTGGTTTGTAGTGTTGCTAGTCTTGTGGTCCTCAACCTGTCTTGGTGTGAGAGTTGAGAGATACCTAGTTACTGCTGGGTGAACACAGCTGTGGTACCTAGTACCGTAGTTGCTTAATCTAGGACATAGACATAAGACTGTCCAATATGACGGCTTCAAGGTTCGTATCGTAATCCACAATATTAAAACGCTTTCTATCCCCGACTATGGTAAATCAAAACTAAGCAAATAACAAAATTATAAGCCAGTTATTAAAATGGAAATTTAATATGTCGCCCAAATGGTATTACTAAACTCAGTGTGGATGGGTGGTGGTGTGTGGCGAGACGCTGCCACCGCTGCCATGGCAACGGATTGTTTACTAATAACACAAGCTGGTGACGCGTCTCCGTTCACTGATCTTGTTAATCGCTCGATGTAATTGTACCGTTATTGTCTCTCGTCGCAGAATCTTGTTCATTAACGTAATGATACTCCAAGATCCATCAAGTTTAGGCGTTATTAAAAGGAAAATAACTCAATATACAGTTACAATGACGGATTTTAGTGAGTGAAGCAACACAGTGAAGTGTAATTAGAATCAAGCAATTATCACGCGGATTGATCATTTGTGCATATATCGGAATGATGACACGTGCATTGTGAAGTCTTCACACGTTGCACTATTTATGAATGGAAACTTTCAAAATAGTTATATAATCTTGAAAAAATATACATATATACGACATAAGTGTATCTTAAAGTTTCTCGTTTCCCATTGTCGGAGACAGAAACCTTGTGAAACTTATCGAGGGCCCCCTAGTGACTAGGCCAATACCTGACCTTCCCAGGATTCAATCCACAGCAGTTACCTATCTCCCGGGTACCAAATTGCTGGTGGGTGAACAGAGGCATCAAGTGTAAGGAAATGTACTAAAATGCCTTTTCCTGCGCGGGAATCGAACCCGGGACCATTTGATTGTGAACAGACTGAGCTTAGCGGTACCATGTTACCGTCATAGAGCTCCGCTATAACGACTAGGGTCATAGAGGAGAACACTTTTTGGATCAATAGCTGTGTTTATTCTGTAGAGTACTCACCTAATTGTGTTTAGGGGTTGAGCTTTGGCTCTTTGGTCCCGCCTCTCAACTGTCAATCAACCGTTGTACAGGTTCCTGTACCGTTGTACCCCAGCTGTGTCACCCCCCAGCTGTGTCATACCCCAGCTGTGTCATACCCCAGCTGTGTCATACCCCAGCTGTGTCACACTCCAGCTGTGTCACCCCCAGCTGTGTCACACTCCAGCTGTGTCATACCCCAGCTGTGTCACACCTTTGATACACATAATTTTGACGGGTTCAGTTTAACTATTGCTTTTCTATGCTTCAAAATGCTAAAAGTTGATGTAATTGATTATTTTACGTCAATAATATTTTCAGATGTAATATCAGATTATATGTAAATGTAAAAATATTATATTGATATGCATTAAGGTAATTTAAAAGAAGTGATTAAACAAAATTTGTATTATGATAATGGATAATTACTGAACACCTGTAATGAGTGTTGTGTACAGCCCCCACAAGTGTTACAATGATTGGATATTTCAGTGAAGCTGTTCAGTGTTGAACAATATGCCTCTTGGCAATGAACAAATTGTGAATATTTAATAAATGACTGTCCAATATGACGCACTTAAAAGTGTGGACAGTATGGTACAAATTACTTCATAAAAGCAGTTGGTATAAAAAGCAAACTTTACTGAGGAAATAATGTTGAGTTCAATATACGATGATAATACATATTTGTTGGTGGATATTACAAGACATGGTGTCAAGAGGCTGCTCCAGAGAGAACTTATGCACATGAGGCTACCCCATAGAGAACTTGTGTACATGAGGCTACCCCAGAGAGAACTTGTGTACAAGAGGCTGCCCCAGAGAGAACTTGTGTACAAGAGGCTGCCCCAAAGAGAACTTGTATACAAGAGGCTGCCCCAAAGAGAACTTGTGTACAGAAGGCTGCCCCAGAGAGAACTTGTGCACAAGAGGCTGCCCCAGAGAGAACTTGTGTACAAGAGGCTGCCCCAGAGAGAACTTGTGTCCAAGAAGCTATCAGTTGACTTATGTGGTGTACCTCTTACCTCAAGGATTATACCAGTGACATAATATATGGTTTGAGGCGGCTACTAAGCTGCCTGTGTGACAATGAATCTAGTAGCCATGGTTTGAGGAGGCTACTAAGCTGCGAAGATAAATTAGCATGGTTTGACGAGGCTACTAGGCTGCCGAGATAAAGCAAAGCATGGTTTGACGAGGCTACTAGGCTGCCAAGATGAAGCAAAGCATGGTTTGACGAGGCTACTAGGCTACCAAGATGAAGCAAAGCATGGTTTGACGAGGCTACGAGGCTGCCAAAATGAAGCACAGCATGGTTTGACGAGGCTACTAAGCTGCCAAAATGAAGCAAACCATGGCCTGAGGAGGCTACAAGGTTAAATTAGTCTAAGGAGGTAAGAAACAGTGGCGTGTAGGACTGAGAAAGGAGAGAGACCAACAACAGCCTCCACCATGCCCCAGACGGCCAAGAAGGCCCTCAAACTGACCACGGAGATAGACATCCATGCGGTGAGAATAACTGTTATCTTCTGTTCAATATTGTTGCTCCAGTTTGTCTCGTGTCAGCGACACAACGATGACACAAAGACGATAGTATCTTAAAGACAATAATAATAATTAATATAACCTTTATACAAATAATTATCAATATCATCATGTTTTCCACTTTCAAAGAGTTAGGAAGACACGAGTCTAAGAATATTGTAAGACTTGGTGTATAACACACTTCTGTTGTATAAGACTTGGTGTATAGTACACTTCTGTTGTATAAGACTTGGTGTATAGTACACCTCTGTTGTTTAAGACTTGGTGTATAGTACACCACTGTTGTGCGAGTAGTGTACAGTACACCACTGTTGTATGAGTAGTGTACAGTACACCACTGTTGTATTAGACTAGTGTACAGTACCCCAGTTTTATCAATTTAGTATACCAATTAATACTTTACACGTAACTAACTCATTAATACGTGTCTCTCTTCGTTTATACACTCCGAGAGTAGTTACAATGTTTTTAACCCATACAAGTGTGTATATTTCAACCTTATTAATAACCCATTGTGGTGTAGCTGGGTACTCCATCCATGTCCATTGTGGTGTAGCTGAGTACTCCATCCATGTCCATTGTGGTGTAGCTGGGTACTCCATCTATGTCCATTGTGGTGTAGCTGGGTACTCCATCTATGTCTATTGTGGTGTAGCTGGGTACTCCATCTATGTCTATTGTGGTGTAGCTGGGTACTCCATCTATGTCCATTGTGGTGTAGCTGGGTACTCCATCTATGTCTATTGTGGTGTAGCTGGGTACTCCATCTATGTCTATTGTGGTGTAGCTGGGTACTCCATCTATGTCTATTGTGGTGTAGCTGGGTACTCCATCTATGTCTATTGAAGTGTAGCTGAGTACTCCATCTATGTCTATTGTGGTGTAGCTGGGTACTCCATCTATGTCTATTGAAGTGTAGCTGAGTACTCCATCTATGTCTATTGTGGTGTAGCTGGGTACTCCATCTATGTCTATTGAAGTGTAGCTGAGTACTCCATCTATGTCTATTGTGGTGTAGCTGGGTACTCCATCTATGTCCATTGTGGTGTAGCTGGGTACTCCATCTATGTCTATTGTGGTGTAGCTGGGTACTCCATCTATGTCCATTGTGGTGTAGCTGGGTACTCCATCTATGTCTATTGTGGTGTAGCTGGGTACTCCATCTATGTCCATTGTGGTGTAGCTGGGTACTCCATCTATGTCTATTGAAGTGTAGCTGGGTACTCCATCTATGTCTATTGTGGTGTAGCTGGGTACTCCATCTATGTCCATTGTGGTGTAGCTGGGTACTCCATCTATGTCTATTGTGGTGTAGCTGGGTACTCCATCTATGTCTATTGTGGTGTAGCTGGGTACTCCATCTATGTCCATTGTGGTGTAGCTGGGTACTCCATCTATGTCCATTGTGGTGTAGCTGGGTACTCCATCTATGTCTATTGTGGTGTAGCTGGGTACTCCATCTATGTCTATTGTGGTGTAGCTGGGTACTCCATCTATGTCTATTGTGGTGTAGCTGGGTACTCCATCTATGTCCATTGTGGTGTAGCTGGGTACTCCATCTATGTCCATTGTGGTGTAGCTGGGTACTCCATCTATGTCTATTGTGGTGTAGCTGGGTACTCCATCTATGTCTATTGTGGTGTAGCTGGGTACTCCATCTATGTCCATTGTGGTGTAGCTGGGTACTCCATCTATGTCTATTGTGGTGTAGCTGGGTACTCCATCTATGTCTATTGAAGTGTAGCTGGGTACTCCATCTATGTCTATTGAAGTGTAGCTGAGTACTCCATCTATGTCTATTGTGGTGTAGCTGGGTACTCCATCTATGTCTATTGTGGTGTAGCTGGGTACTCCATCTATGTCTATTGTGGTGTAGCTGGGTACTCCATCTATGTCTATTGTGGTGTAGCTGGGTACTCCATCTATGTCTATTGAAGTGTAGCTGGGTACTCCATCTATGTCTATTGAAGTGTAGCTGAGTACTCCATCTATGTCTATTGTGGTGTAGCTGGGTACTCCATCTATGTCTATTGTGGTGTAGCTGGGTACTCCATCTATGTCTATTGTGGTGTAGCTGGGTACTCCATCTATGTCTATTGAAGTGTAGCTGAGTACTCCATCTATGTCTATTGTGGTGTAGCTGGGTACTCCATCTATGTCTATTGTGGTGTAGCTGGGTACTCCATCTATGTCTATTGAAGTGTAGCTGGGTACTCCATCTATGTCTATTGTGGTGTAGCTGGGTACTCCATCTATGTCTATTGTGGTGTAGCTGGGTACTCCATCTATGTCTATTGTGGTGTAGCTGGGTACTCCATCTATGTCTATTGTGGTGTAGCTGGGTACTCCATCTATGTCTATTGTGGTGTAGCTGGGTACTCCATCTATGTCCATTGTGGTGTAGCTGGGTACTCCATCTATGTCCATTGTGGTGTAGCTGGGTACTCCATCTATGTCCACTGTGGTGTAGCTGGGTACTCCATCTATGTCCATTGTGGTGTAGCTGGGTACTCCATCTATGTCCATTGTGGTGTAGCTGGGTACTCCATCCATGTCCATTGTGGTGTAGCTGGGTACTCCATCTATGTCCATTGCGGTTCCTGAGCCCCATTATGTACATGTGTGTGTAACGTTTCGCGCAGAGAAAGGGTTATGGGGTTCACAATGCAGGAAGTAAATACAGAAGTTGTGTGTATGTGTAGGTGTCGTGTCCCGGTGTGTGGCTGCCGGGACGGGGGAGGTGTTCGCTGTCCGTGTGTCTGCTGGGCTTCCACACCCGCACTAACAAGCTCCCGCCTGTCTTCCCGCTCCTTTACCACGAGAAGTTCAAGTTTGAGAGGGTGAGTCAACAACTTGAGACGCTCAGCCGGCGTAGTCACTTGTTTTTCTTCAAGATTAATTTCAAAGAGTTCGTCTCTGGTGATGTTTTTAGTCGTAAGGAAACCCTAACCTATCCTTAACTAACCCTCTTCTACACGTCCCCCTCGCCATCCTTCCTCGTCCCTACAGACCTTTGTTGGGGTGAGGAACCTGAGCGTACTGGAGCGGGTACTGGAGGCGGAGACCGTGTACCTGGAGCTGGTGCAGGAGGAGACAGCTGGAGAGGCGGTGCTGGCCGTGTTCGAATCCTCGGTCAGAGATCTTCTCTTCCCCAAGCCCGCCGAGAGACTCTCTTACTCCGGCGTCGACCTCGACCTCCTCATGGAGCCCACCAGAGACTTTCCCGTAAGGCATTTCCTGGTATACTTGGGCATTTTAAGTAAGCTGGGGCACTGGGTCAATTTCCGGATATTAAAATGCAAATCTATGTGAACTTGGCCATAGGTAAACAAGCTTTAATGAGCTGTTCGTAGCCAGTATTCTCGACAAGTGCTCAACAAGCTTCAGTAGAGAGAGAGACAGACAGAGTCTGGCAGGGAAGACGGGAACAAAAACGCATCAGGTGGTATGAGAAGCCCTGAATATAAGTATTATTATTAATTAAATATCCTTCTCACATGATCCAATCCTATCAATTAATGTATAATTAATTATTTAGAACTCAAAATTGACCTCTGGTTTCCAAATAAGAAATAGGGTCGTAACATACACATTTCAGTGCAAGGAGAAAGGCAAATAGTTCGGTCTGAAGGGTAGTGGCCCAGTTGTTTATACGGACTCCCCACTCAAAATATAAGCCATCGCCCATTGTCAGGACAACTGCACTTCCAGCTGCACCCGTGGGGCGGTGTAGGGAACCATCAGTGTATATAATTTGAGAAAGAGAATGCTCGTTGGATAGAGCATCAATATGGATTAAGGTGTCGAGTTTTGCCTCAGGACGAAGCTTGGGCTGATCTCTGATTTGTTTCTTGGGTGGAAAGGGAGGGATTAAAACTGGAAAGGGTGTAACCTCCCACGGTGCAGGAAAGTGCCGTTGTTGTTTCTCTTGGTACACATTATGAACCCCATACATTCTGAGTTCAGTTCCAGTTTTAGTTATCCATTTGGAACAATGCTGATCTTCAATAAAGAAATTCTGGAGGGCTTCTGTGCAAGGGTTAGGATGAGTTAGCCTAATCATTTTTATGCCAATTTGACACTAATGCGAGAGTTCTCCACAGGGCATCATCTCTCCCAAGATAGAGGTGTCAACAAGAACGAGTGTGAGTGAGACCAGGACGCCCCTCCACCAGTGTAGCCAAGACAACGTCAGCTTCGGACACGCCCACAACAGAACTACCAAGGTCAGCATAGCGCCTTTAGCGCTACTGTAGCGGCCGCTACTTTAGCGCCCGCTACTTTCCTCTTCACAGTTTGGGATAAAAAATCCCGCTCATCTGATAACAAGCTCTAGTTTAGAAGTAAAAACATATCTCCCGTCACGCAGGGTGCAGTCGCACCTCCACAGATCTCCAGTATCAGCTCTTGATACTGATATTGGCTCAAAAGGGCCACCACTTACGGGTTATTCATGCCCATGCCACCTCTTGGGTGGCTTAATCTTCATCAATCAGAAGTAAACAAGGACTTGTTTGCTCGTTTAGAAGTGAACTAGAGCTTGCTTGCTCTTGTTTAGAATTAAACAAGTAAACTTCCTGCCCCCAGGCTGTGTAGAAAGGTAACACCATCCTCCTCCAGGCTGTGTACCGCTGCGGCTCCCCCGAGGAAGAGAAGAAGGGAGAGGGGGCTCCAGGGGGCGGCGAGGGCGTGTCTGGCGCCATTGAGGAAGGCGACGTCAACGACCGTCCCCAGCTGGGCCACGCCAGCCCCAGACGGGGTGAGTGAATTAACTCTTTCCTTATATCTAAGATAGTTACAGGGTCATACATTTATGTTTATTTGATTTGGTGTTTTGTGAGGTTAGAATTGAGTATGTAGAATACCTCACATGCCGTCGTCAAGGGTATACATACCCTCATATCGACATCAATGGTATACATACTGTTACCGCCTGCTTGAGCAAGTAACCGGGTTCTTTCTGCTTAATGGGCCTTAGAGCCTCTTATTCTATTATCCCACCCCAAGTCAATGGCAAGTTCTCAAGAACTGGCGGTTGTATTCTTTTTGTTTATTTATATATACAAGAGTTATTACATTCTTGTACAGCCACTAGTATGCATAGCATTTCGGACAAGTCCTTAATCCTATGTTCCACGGAATACGACCCCCACGAAGAATCGTTTTTACAACCAAGAACCCATTTTACTGTTTAGTTAAACAGAGGCTACAGTTAAGGATTTGCGCCCAGTAAATCCTCCCCGGCCAGAATACGAACCCATGACAAAGTGCTCGCGGAACGCCAGGCGAGCGTCTTACCACTACGCCACGGAGACATACTTAATTGTAAGTATAAGTCCTAGTAAGTAATTGTACAAGGAATAAACGAGCGTAAACAAGACAACACCATCACCAATATATTATCAATCGAAGTATTACAACACTTACGTATACAGTGTCGCTTTCACCCCACAACACTCAGTATATCTGCAGTGTTCTTCTAGTCCCGTTGAGTCCACTATCTTCAAGTACACGTCGTCCACGCTCAATGGTCATCACCGGCTAGTTCACCTTCCTCAAGATGGGCCAGTCCACACACCGTATCGTCCCAATACCCCACATCTGCTCTTCAGCAACACGCTGGCAGGGGTCACAGTTAATCACTTCCAGGGGTCTCTTAACACCCTGGCAGAAGTCTCTAGCAACACTTCTCAGCAGACGGCCACTATTGTCGTCTTGTAACTCCTCTTGGCCAAATCTCGGGTACGTCAGTCCACACAATACTGCATAAGTCCAGCAGCTATCACACTGCTACTACCGACGGCGGTCACTTGTCCTCTCACAGGACCAAGTCAGATGTTCGGGACTGTCCGAGCTGATCTGATTCCCACAGCGCAATAGACTCTCCACGTCACCTCTGTGAACATAAAATTTATTAGCCAGAGAGAAAGTATACAGGGAGAACATAGGATGACAAACTTCCACTGTGAAACTGTGAAATGTAATCGGATGCAGAATCTAAATGGCGTTGATACCGTTAAGTCACTCACAAGAGGTCTTTTTTTTTTTTTTTTGCAGGGATATTCCTGCGCAGGCCCTAAGCCTCTAGCCCACTAAGTGTTGCTTGTCTCTGTTTTACTTGGGCGCAGTATGAGTATTTATGACTCGTAAGGTCGCTTCAGTAAGATTTTGCCATATGTGTTTAACAACTTCTGCTCTGTTGAATCTAAGTTGAAATCTTAATGGGTTTGTAACTGTGCACTGTGTTAGATAATGTTCCAGTGGTGTGTCGGGCATTTCTCCACAGTGCTGACATTTCCTCTCATCTTCCGGAACCTGTAAGCCTATTTCCCATGCACATGGGTATCCAAGCCTGATGCGATGTAAGTGTACTTCTGTTGCTCTACTGCTCCCTTTCATCAAACTAAGTAGTTCGTAGTTGGTTGAATTCTTGTACCAACCTGCAGATCCTGATGTTGCAACTGCTGTGTTGTGGTCACTGTACATCTTCTGCATTGCTCTGTTTCTAATTACTTTCTTAATCTGTGATAGACTCTGTGGTATGTAAATGTCTATATTTCTTCTCTTAGTTGCAAGTTTTGCAGCTTCGTCTGCAATGTCATTTCCTATTATTCCCACATGACTTGGCACCCAGTTGATAAGTATCCGTCGGCTTTGTCGTTTGAGTGTTTGCATTAATGATATAACATTTGTGATCAGATGGATGTTAGAACATATGTGTTCTTGTTGCAAGGTTTCAATGGCGGTTCTCGAATCTGTATGTATGATAACATGTTATCGGTGTTCAGCAAGAGCATGTTCCAAAGCCTTTTGAATGGCTAGCATCTCTGTTTGTAAAGTCGAACACCCATTTGAGAGCCTCCAACAGAGGTCATCATCATCGACCTCACCTCTTAACTGAGGTATGAAACAGAGCCTTTCACCGACGCCACACCTCCGCCAATAGATGGCGTTGTCTGCGTTTCTCGTAATGCATTGGAGTTGGAGTGCAGGTCCATAGATGGCGCCGAAATCGTCACCACTCTCTCTTGATATCTCGAGGATTCTCGAGATATTATTTGATATCTCGAAAATCCTCCTGTATTTAATCATACATTTATGTATGATCATTCAGCAAAGTCCTCACACCTTATGTATGATCATACAGCATGGTCCTCACACCATATGTATGATCATACAACAGTTTCCTCAACCGTCATTAAATGCAATTTCCAAATATTATTGCGTAATACATGATGTAATATATGTATGTAATTGTGAGACTTTACTGACGTTGGTAACACTACGAGAGCTGCTTGACCTCTGACCATCACCAGCCATGTATAAGGTCCTACAGTTACTGTTACGGACCCGAGTCCAGCGTCGTAGCACGGAGCAGTGACGACAACGCCATTTGTGAGTCAGCTCCCTAAACCCCCTCCAAATGGACGACGCCATCTAGTGAGAACGGGATATACCGGCCACAGGGGCTGGATTCCCGTCTTAATCAGCTCATAACATAGCCGCTGCTGACCTCTGGTGAGGTGGCGCTTAGACAGCAACGCCATCTATGGAGTGAATAGGTGGACGTTTGTGTCTAAGCCTGTAAGTGAGGTTCCCTAGTCCCAGTACTAATGACGTGTCTGATTACAGAGCCGACCTGGGACTGCTGTATTGGACAATGGATCAGTCTACCCAAGGCAGCCAAGGTCTCTCCACGAGTTTGCTCTGAAGAAGCAGTGAGTCCCCCCCGGACGAACTCTACTGAGAGTGTTAGCCTGCCTGTGACGTGGCAGTGTCGAGGAATCGCCTTATCCGGGGCTGGCTGGTGGAAGAGACTAGCCACTGTGGTGCTGAGAGAGGAGAGTGATGAGCAGAATCACACGAGGCTCCTGCCTAGGGCTCGCAACCCTAGTATCGGTCGTGGAGTGGCCTACACAGCGGAGCTGATCGGAACCTGCCAGCTACAGGCTGGATTGTGGTTGAAGGCCTCCACGACGGAGCACCCAGTGGGACTGTGATTTGGCTGGCCTGTGGCCAGGGTAGATTCGCAGAGAGAATCAAAAAGGATTCATCGTGGGCCAAAGAAGAGAACCAGGGCTACTCATCGTGAGCTCCGTGGAGCATCCTGAGTCTTTGGAGGAAGACAAGTCATTATACATTTGTGTATTTATAACCCCCGTGTGACTGTTTATATATTTATTTATGGTGGTGGTGTAATAATATATATAAATCAGCACATTTGTATCCCTCCCCCTTTAAGTTAACTTGCGTTATGGAACACATCCCTTGAAAGCCTCTACTAGCTTGGGGCCGGATTCCCAAATTCTAATAACACCAGAAAAGAACCCGGTTACGCCCCAGTAGGGCCGTAACAGTGAGAGTATAAGGTCCTACAGTGAGAGTATAAGGTCCTACAGTGAGAGTATAAGGTCCTACAGTGAGAGTATAAGGTCCTACAGTGAGAGTATAAGATCCTACAGTTAGATTATAAGGTCCTATAGTTAGAGTATAAGGTGGAACTTTTTTCAGGGGAGTATGATCGAGGACCGAGAGAGGACGCGACCAAACCTCGCTTCGTGTACCGTCGACCAGACGATGACCTCCTGTCCCGCATCCCCCCTTCTCCCTCTCGCAACACCAGGTAAACCACTCTTGCAACACAAGGTAAACCACTCTCCCTCTCGCAACACCAGGTAAACCACTCTCCCTCTCGCAACACCAGGTAAACCACTCTCCCTCTCGCAACACCAGGTAAACCACTCTCCCTCTCGCAACACCAGGTAAACCACTCTCCCTCTCGCAACACCAGGTAAACCACTCTCCCTCCCGCAACACCAGGTAAACCACTCTCCCTCTCGCAACACCAGGTAAACCACTCTCCCTCTCGCAACACCAGGTAGACCACTCTCCCTCTTGCAACACCAGGTAAACCACTCTCCCTCTCGCAACACCAGGTAAACCACTCTCACCCTCGCAACACCAGGTAAACCACTCTCCCTCTCGCAACACCAGGTAAACCACTCTCACTCTCGCAACACCAGGTAAACCACTCTCCCTCTCGCAACACCAGGTAAACCACTCTCACTCTCGCAACACCAAGTAAACCACTCTCCCTCTCGCAACACCAAGTAAACCACTCTCCCTCTCGCAACACCAGGTAAACCACTCTCACTCTCGCAACACCAGGTAAACCACTCTCCCTCTAGCAACACCAGGTAAACCACTCTCACTCTCGCAACACCAGGTAAACCACTCTCACTCTCGCAACACCAAGTAAACCACTCTCCCTCTCACAACACCAGGTAAACCATCATCAGGTGTGCGTCATCAGTAGCTGTATGTGTCATCAGTAGCTGGTGGTTGTCATCAGTAGCTGTATGTGTCATCAGTAGCTGGTGTGTGTCATCAGTAGCTGTATGTGTCATCAGTAGCTGGTATGTGTCATCAGTAGCTGGTGTGTGTCATCAGTAGCTGTATGTGTCATCAGTAGCTGGTATGTGTCATCAGTAGCTGGTGTGTGTCATCAGTAGCTGTATGTGTCATCAGTAGCTGGTATGTGTCATCAGTAGCTGGTGTGTGTCATCAGTAGCTGTATGTGTCATCAGTAACTGGTGTGTGTCATCAGTAACTGGTGTGTGTCATCAGTAGCTGGTATGTGTCATCAGTAACTGGTGTGTGTCATCAGTAGCTGGTGTGTGTCATCAGTAGCTGTATGTGTCATCAGTAGCTGGTGTGTGTCATCAGTAACTGGTGTGTGTCATCAGTAACTGGTGTGTGTCATCAGTAACTGGTGTGTGTCATCAGTAGCTGGTGTGTGTCATCAGTAGCTGGTATGTGTCATCAGTAGCTGGTGTGTGTCATCAGTAGCTGGTGTGTGTCATCAGTAGCTGGTATGTGTCATCAGTAGCTGGTGTGTGTCATCAGTAGCTGTATGTGTCATCAGTAGCTGGTGTGTGTCATCAGTAGCTGTATGTGTCATCAGTAGCTGGTGTGTGTCATCAGTAGCTGGTGTGTGTCATCAGTAGCTGTATGTGTCATCAGTAGCTGGTGTGCGTCATCAGTAGCTGTATGTGTCATCAGTAGCTGTATGTGTCATCAGTAGCTGGTATGTGTCATCAGTAGCTATGTGTCATCAGTAGCTATATGTGTCATCAGTAGCTATATGTGCCATCAGTAGCTATATGTGTCATCAGTAGCTATATGTGTCATCAGTAGCTATGTGTCCGGACACATGATAGTGGTAATCATCTTGTTCCAGATATCTTGGTATCCCTAGCCGGTACCTGTCCAGGAGTACCGGTAACCTGAGTGACCTGCCCCGTACCTCCATCCCCAGCAGGTACGTGTCGTGTACCGCTCCTCCTGGTGGGTGTCCATATAAGACTGTGGATATGTGAGGGCATGGGAATATATGAGAGACAGAAGACATATATGGCGGTGAGACAGGTGTGGAGGTGCCCATTGAGAGTCAGGTGTGTCAGTCAACTCCTCCGAATTGACAGTATGATTTAATACTAAGTGTAATAAGTACATCTCCTTACTGTCATACATAGTACATAATTGCACTTATGGGGCTGTTACATTTACCTCCCCATTTATTCTCGTTTTCTGTTAAGACACTCAGAATTTTAGGATGAAGTTTTTAAGTTCAATTCGATCCGCGATCTAAGGACCCTAGAGCAGGCAAGGAGGGAACTGAAGACAGGGGCGAGGATGGAGAAATCTTGAACTAGGAACTGGAGACAAGTCGAAGAGTGGGGAGAAAAGTCGGTGGCCCAACCACCGTGGGGTAGGAACTGCAGCTGGTGCTGTGGTTCGGTGGAGTGGGCGGAGTTCTGATGGTTGCTTGCTGATGTGTCTTGCTGGAGGCCGGGCTTCTCGTCGCGGTGTGTTTTACTGTTTACCTGATTTTCTCAGGCGCAGATCGTCGGTGTTCTTTTCAGACCTCCTGGCCGGTCTGTTGGTCTTGCTACGCGTTGATATGGTGAGGCTGTCGTTGGAGGTAGTGTCCAGCAGGAAATCTTCGGTTGTGTAGGGGCGCTTCCGTGGAGGAGGTGGTGTTCCAACCGAGACGTCCTCATCCGATGAGTCGGCTGAGTCAGAAGCAGAGGCGGTGGATCTTGAGGGATCAGTTCTTGCTTGTTGAGGCTTCATGGGACCTGCAGCTGATGTAGAATGTTCAGAGGGTTCGCGCTTGAGATGTGGAACTGTGGCTGATGTCGATCTAGGAGGCGTCAGCGTCTGGGTGGCTTGTGATGATGTTGCTGGAGGAGCAGCGGGCGTTGCAGCTGTTGACAGTAGATCCGTGAGCACGGCGGCGTTCATGGTGACGTCAGGGACCGGATCCGGATCTTGAGAACTCGAGGGTAAGTGGTGTTGGTGTAAACTTCCTCAGGAACGTTGAAAGCTGGAAGACCATTTGCTTTGTAGAGAATATTTAGAATTCTAACATATACTTGGAGGTGATTGCCAGCAATCATCCTGGCCGCCGTTATCAACGATTGTACCGTGCTGTTCAGTGATTGGTCAAGGTGGGCTGGAGGTGGCGACAGCTGGCTCCATGAATGGCTGGTTGGTTGGGAGCTGGGCTCCTCAATGGTTAGAAGTGGCAGTAGCAGTTGTTTGTCCTCCCGGAAGCTCCGTGAAAATGGCGGCTTGGACGTTGAAATTTGAAGTTAAGGTGGTCGCTGATTGGTTGGTTGCTTCAGAGGTACTGGCTCCGGCAGATGTGGTTTTCTCCTTGTTCTTGATGACTTCTTGTCTGTGAGGACAACGAATGGAGATTGCAGGATGATCGCCTTTGCAAAACAAACAGCATAGTGTTTCTGACGTGCAGATAGAATAGTGATCAGCTGAGCAGAGGCTACACTTCACAATACGCTGGTTACATTTGCTGGTGGAGTGGGTGTACTTGTAGCACCGGAGGCCCTGGTTGATCATGTGGAAACGTTCCATCTTCACACGAAATAGAGGAATGTGGATACCGAAGCTGCAAACACCATTTCTGGTAACTAGAGTAGCCGAAGCTACGGTCTCGAAGGTCAGCTTCAGGGAGCGATTTCTGTTGAAGAAGTGAGCTTCGTGCAGCCCTAAGCCCGGGTTGGATTCCTTGAAGTCGTGTAGCAGAGGCAGTCTGCTACTGCCTCTTTCATCTGCTTCATCTTGTTCCACGACCCATTGGCTGAGATCATGAATAACGACAGAATATGAAGCCAGGTACTGACGAGGGAAGTTGAAACAAAGGTGTTGACTGGAAAAATTGGAGCTGAAAAACAGAAGCTTGTCGACTTCCTCCTCACTATAAAAGAAGAAGAGGATGTCCGTGCCTTCCTGTCTGATGTCGTTAGGTGTCACTCCCGCAATGTCTTTAAAAAGCTTCAGGAGGGATGTCTTGGAGAACGGGTGCTCGTCAAGGGGCGTTCCTCGGACCTTGTAGCGTGTGTGGCGCATGGTGAACTTCCTGGTGGACGATGGGTCTCCCTCAAAGACCCATCGTCCACCTCCACAGACCTGTACCCTGTGAGGAGTTCACCTCCTCACGTCACTGGAGGTGAACTTCCTGGTGGACGATGGGTCTCCCTCAAAGACTACACGTCACTGGAGGTGAACTTCCTGGTGGACGATGGGTCTCTCTCAAAGACTACACGTCACTGGAGGTGAACTTCCTGGTGGACGATGGGTCTCTCTCAAAGACTACACGTCACTGGAGGTGAACTTCCTGGTGGACGATGGGTCTCTCTCAAAGACTACACGTCACTGGATGTGAACTTCCTGGTGGACGATGGGTCTCCCTCAAAGACTACACGTCACTGGAGGTGAACTTCCTGGTGGACGATGGGTCTCTCTCAAAGACTACACGTCACTGGAGGTGAACTTCCTGGTGGACGATGGGTCTCTCTCAAAGACTACACGTCACTGGAGGTGAACTTCCTGGTGGACGATGGGTCTCCCTCAAAGACTACACGTCACTGGAGATGGCCTCACGTCTCTACTCTGCATAAAACAGCAAGTTAGGAGTGGGGTCGGACCATCTAGAGAGACGCAAGTCTTCTGCCAATTATTTACCCGCCCTGCAGTGCTAGATGCGAGAGAGAGAGAGAGCTGGAGCAACGAGAACACGTCCGGCCGTGACGGTTGCAAATTGCAGTGTCCGTTGTCAAGTTTAATTTGCTAGACTCAAGTTTTAAATATCAGGAATTTCTTTTTCAGATTTATTTAACAATAGAAATTTTATACAAAATTTGAAAATATCCTGAGTTACTTTACAATTTATTGACATATTTTAGCTTTGTTTTGTTATTTTTATAAATTGTAATATCAATATAGCTATAGGTTAAGTACTAATTGTAATTAAGAAGCAATAAAATGCTTATCTTCAAACAATATGACGGTTAGGTGAGGTCGTGGTTTTTTGTTCAGCTTTTCAGGTAAACTCAAATATTCACAAAATATTTGACAGTACGATTTAATACTAAGTGAAAATAAGTACAATTCCTGACTGCTATGAATAGTACATAATTGCACTTATTTGTGTTTTTACATTTACCTCCTCATTTTTGGAGGACGAGGTGAGTGAAGGTACATGATAATACTTGGTGCCTCTCCCTCCCTGGTGGTGGTGGGGGTGCAGGTATGGAGGGGGGCGGAGTGGAGGAGGAGGAGGGGACCGCACCTCGAGTGAGACTGATGGAGGAGCAGCTGGCCGCTACTCCCACCCGAGACGACGCCCCAAGGACGACCTCGGCCACCGTGCACACGTCACCCTCCTGGACCCAGGTAAGTGGTGAGGCACTTGTACTTGGTGAGTGGTGAGGGACGGGATCCAAGGGGCAGGTGAAGGACTTGTTCAGGAACAGCCGGGGGAGTTCAGTGACATTGGTCGCAGTGACTCGTATAGCTTGTTTAGGCTACTGGTCACTGATTTGCCGCTGAGGCCTCGTGAACACATCTTCAGCTTTAAATGATATCAAGATCAACCTCTGTTGATATAGTCAGCTATATGCTCTTTAGTATATCTTTACTGGAGTTTTATATTCAGCTGACAAATTTAAATTTCTATTTGAATTGTTTGTCTGCAGGCATAGGCTTCGCCAGGCTTAATACTGGGCCTGTGAGTAATTTACCTCCTGCACAAGTTAACACGTTGATAATTAGTAACACTAATGATGAATTTGTTGTAATAATCTGCCCCTACACGAATACCTACGTTGGGGAGGTGCTCAGACGTAATTTTATATGCCAATGTTATTCCCTTTTTCTCAGGAATTTGGCAGTGGCTCCTAGACCTTGTACATACATGAAGGAATTGCTGGAATTGTGTCCAGCACAATGGCTTGTAACTGACGACCGTAGCTGTCTAAATGCACTAATGGTTGCACCACTTGGTTGTCTTGAGGTCCTTTGTTAGTCAGGAACTCTGATATGTTTAATTTCACCCGGATTACAGGCTGCAATTCTGCAATTGTTGATCGTCTGCCACCTTTTGTGTAACAAAGGTTCTCTGGGACCCTTGGTCAAACAACCTCCGGGTTTGGACCTTGGTCTCCTTTGGTTTGATGGTAAGTTGGGCAATAATCAAAGTTGTATTATTTTTTAACTTTGTCGATAGGACACTGATTTTTTTGTCGCATCTTGCACTACTGTACTGTGGTGGGAATGTTATCTTCCATCTTGGGAACTGGAGACTATTTGTGAGTCCCTGCACAATGCTGCGTGATGCTGACCTTTGTAACACCTGCCTTTTGCAGGTGTGTAGTTGGGTCTCACTGGTGTTGGTGTTGGGTTTCCTGAAGGAAAACATCAGAGTGACGAGATGTCACCAGCGGAGTCCCACAGGGCTCTGTACTTGGACCCATCCTGTTTCTAATATATGTAAACGACATTCCAGAAGGTATAGACTCATTCCTCTCAATGTTTGCTGCTGATGCAAAAATTATAAGTATCAAGACAGATGAAGATAGACAGAGACTACAGGACGACCTGGACAAACTGGAGGAATAGTCTAGAAAATGGCTACTAAAGTTTAACTCAGGAAAGTGTAAAGTAATGAAATTAGGTGAAGGGAGCAGGGTGCTGAACACAAGGTACCATCTGGAAGGTGATATTCTGCAAGAGTCAAATAAAGAGAAAAATCTGGGGGTTGATATCACACCGAACCTGTCCCCAGAGGCCCACATCAAAAGGATATCATCAGCGGCATATGCTAGACTGGTCAACATAAGAACTACCTTTAGAAACTTGCATAAGGAATCGTTCAGGACCTTGTATACCATTTATGTCAGACCAATCCTGGAATATGCAGCTCCAGCCTGGAGTCCATACCTAGTTAAACACAAAACAATGTTAGAGAAGATTCAGAAGTATGCCACCAAACTAGTCACAGAACTGTGAGGTATGAGCTACGAGGAAAGGCTACGGGAACTAAACCTCACGTACCTGGAAGACAGAAAAATAAGGGAAGACATGATCACCACCTACAAAATTCTCAGAGGAATTGACAGGGTGGACAAAGACAAACTATTTAGCACGGGTGGAAACTGAGTGCCCAAATGAGTCACAGAGATATTAGAAAGAACTTTTTCAGTGTCAGAGTAGTTTACAAATGGAATGCATTAGGCAGTGATGTGGTGGAGGCTGACTCCATACACAGTTTCAAGTGTAGATATGATAGAGCCCAGTAGGCTCAGGAATCTGTACACCAGTTGATTGACAGTTGAGAGGCGGGACCAAAGAGCCAGAGCTCAATCCCCGCAAGCACAATTAGGTGAGTACAATTAGGTGAGTACACACACACACACACACACACACACACACACAGATCGTGATCGGAAGATCGTGAGAAAAAACCTGGTAACACATCTGGAGAGAAGGGACTTCGTGACAAATCGCCAACATGGATTCAGGGAGGGTAAATCTTGCCTTACAGGCTTGATAGAATTCTACGATCAGGTGACACAGATTAAGCAAGAAAGAGAGGGCTGGGCGGACTGCATTTTCTTGGATTGTCGGAAAGCCTTTGACACAGTACCGCATAAGAGGCTGGTACATAAGCTGGAGAGACAGGCAGGTGTAGCTGGTAAGGTGCTCCAGTGGATAAGGGAGTATCTAAGCAATAGGAAGCAGAGAGTTACGGTGAGGGGTGAGACCTCCGATTGGCGTGAAGTCACCAGTGGAGTCCCACAGGGCTCTGTACTCGGTCCTATCTTGTTTCTGATATATGTAAATGATCTCCCGGAGGGTATCGATTCATTTCTCTCAATGTTTGCGGATGATGCTAAAATTATGAGAAGGATTAAAACAGAAGAGGACTGTTTGAGGCTTCAAGAAGACCTAGACAAGCTGAAGGAATGGTCGAACAAATGGTTGTTAGAGTTTAACCCAACCAAATGTAATGTAATGAAGATAGGTGTAGGGAGCAGGAGGCCAGATACAAGGTATCATCTGGGAGAGGAAATTCTTCAGGAGTCAGAGAAGGAAAAAGACTTGGGGGTTGATATCACGCCAGACCTGTCTCCTGCAGCACATATCAAGCGGATAACATCAGCGGCATATGCTAGGCTGGCCAACATACGAACGGCATTCAGAAACTTGTGTAAAGAATCATTCAGAACTTTGTATACCACATATGTCAGGCCAATCCTGGAGTATGCAGCCCCAGCATGGAGTCCATATCTAGTCAAGGATAAGACTAAACTGGAAAAGGTTCAAAGGTTTGCCACCAGACTAGTACCCGAGCTGAGAGGTATGAGCTACGAGGAGAGACTACGGGAATTAAACCTCACTTCGCTGGAAGACAGAAGAGTTAGGGGGGACATGATCACCACATTCAAGATTCTGAAGGGGATTGATAGGGTAGATAAAGACAGTCTATTTAACACAAGGGGAACACGCAGAAGGGGACACAGGTGGAAACTGAGTGCCCAAATGAGCCACAGAGATATTAGAAAGGACTTTTTTAGTGTCAGAGTGGTTGACAA
Source organism: Procambarus clarkii (assembly GCF_040958095.1). NCBI lineage: Eukaryota > Metazoa > Arthropoda > Malacostraca > Decapoda > Cambaridae > Procambarus > Procambarus clarkii. The sequence continues at coordinate 17,079,240 of NC_091239.1, read as the reverse complement.
ATGGAATGCATTAGGGGGTGATGTGGTGGAGGCTCACTCCATACACAGTTTCAAGTGTAGATATGACAGAGCCCGATAGGCTCAGGAATCTGTACACCTGTTGATTGACGGTTGAGAGGCGGGACCAAAGAGCCAGAGCTCAACCCCCGCAAACACAACTAGGTGAGTACAACTAGGTGAGTACACACACACACACACACACACACACACACACACACACACACACACACACACACACACACACACACACACACACACACATACACATACACATACACATACATATACACACACACACACACACACACACACACACACACACACACACACACACACACACACACACACACACACACACACACACACACACACATACACACACACACACACACACACACACACACACACACACATACACACACACACACACACACACACACACACACACACACACACACACACACACACACACACACACACACACACACACACACTGACAAGCATCCCCTGTAAAATACTGGAAAGAATAATTAGGCTACGACTGGTTGCACACCTGGAGAACATTAGGTTTGTGAACAAACATCAACATGGGTTCTGGACAGGGAAATCGTGCCTAACAAACCTTCTGGAATTCTATGATAAAATAACGAGGATAAGACAGGACAGAGATGGTTGGGCAGACTGCATATTTCTGCACTGCCAAAAAGCCTTTGATACAGTACCGCACATGAGACTGCTGTTCAAGCTCGAGAGGCAGGCGGGGGTGGGGGGAAAGGTCCTAGCATGGATAAGGAACTACCTAACAGGAAGGAGCCAGAGAGTTACGGTAAGGGGCGAGAAGTCGGACTGGCGAACAGTAACAATAGAATACCACAAGGATCGGTGCTGGGACCAATTCTATTTCTTGTATATGTTAACGACATGTTTACAGGCGTAGAGTCCTACATGTCGATGTTTGCGGATGACGCAAAGTTGATGAGAAGAGTTGTGACAGATGAGGATTGCAGGATCCTCCAAGAGGATCTGAACAGGTTGCAGAAATGGTCAGGGAAATGGCTATTGGAATTCAACACGAGCAAATGTAAAGTTATGGAAATGGGACTAGGAGATAGGAGACCAAAGGGACAGTACACAATGAAGGGGAACAGCCTACCTGTAACGACGCGTGAAAGAGACCTGGGGGTGGACGTAACACCTAATCTATCTCCTGAGGCACATATAAATAGGATAACGACAGCAGCGTACTCTACACTGGCAAAAGTTAGAACATCATTCAGAAACCTAAGTAAGGAGGCATTTAGGGCGCTTTACACTGCCTACGTAAGGCCAGTCTTAGAGTATGCCGCCTCATCATGGAGTCCCCATCTGAAGAAGCATATAATGAAACTGGAAAAGGTTCAGAGGTTTGCAACGAGACTCGTCCCAGAGCTACGAGGGATGGGGTATGAGGAGCGCCTGAGGGAACTGTGCCTTACGACACTAGAAAGAAGAAGGGAGAGGGGGGACATGATAGGAACGTATAAGATACTCAGAGGGATTGACAGAGTGGACATAGACGAAATGTTCACACGGAATAGTAACAGAACGAGGGGACATGGATGGAAGCTTGAAACTCAGACGAGTCACAGAGATGTTAGGAAGTTTTCTTTTAGCGTGAGAGTAGTGGGAAAATGGAATGCACTTCAGGAACAGGTTGTGGAAGCAAATACTATTCATAATTTTAAAACCAGGTATGATAGGGAAATGGGACAGGAGTCATTGCTGTAAACAACCGATGCTCGAAAGGCGGGATCCAAGAGTCAATGCTCGATCCTGCAGACACAACTAGGTGAGTACACACACACACACACACACACACACACACACACACACACACACACACACACACACACACACACACACACACACACACACACACATTGTGGCCGCCGCAGAAGCAGCACATCAAGGCACAGCGGTAAAGGCAGGCGTGAGCAGCGACCGCAGGCGCCGCGGCGTCCAGGACCCAGATCTCATTGTCTGAGCCATAATAGCTATGCCCTCGAGGACCACCGGATCCGGTCATGCGATTGTCGTGTTCCTTTTTTTAGCGAAGACGGGGAAGGGTTAGAAGGGGTAGAAGGGGAAGGGGAAGGGGTAGAAGGGGAAGGGGGAGGTAGTGGGGGTTTGAGCGAAATGGAAGAGATAAAATGATGGAACAGAACAAATATGATGTTTTTTATGACTTGAAGGACTTGGGAAGGACGCAGAAGGTAATGTCTTGATGTTTCTCAGAAGGCAATCTGGAGACGTCAGGTTGAGTCGCTTGAATGTAATGGACATATTTTTTATTCTTTATTTTTTTGCGACTTGTTCAATTTCTGTGAATTTGCTGAATGGGATCTGAATGTTGCGTGAATGTTGCTTGAAAGTGTTGTGACGGATGGGTGTTATTCCTCCAGGTGCTGCGCAAGTGTTCCTGTTACACCTGTACCCTGTACCACCTGGTACACCTGTACCCTGTACCACCTGGTACAATGTACCCTGTACCACCTGTTACACCTGTACCCTGTACCACCTGTTACACCTGTACCCTGTACCACCTGGTACACCTGTACACTGTACCACCTGGTACACCTGTATACCGTGTTAGGCCAAGGTATACCTGTACACCGTGTTAGGCCCGGGTATACCTGTACACCGTGTCCTTAGCCTGCCATGATGTTTCTATCTTTTAAGAAGGTGTTTCTTTGCTACTGATCCCTGCATACTCACCTATTTGTGCCTGCAGGATCGAGCTCTAGCTCTTAGACCCCGCCTTTTTTAGGTCATGAGTCATTGCATTAGACAGCCAACAGTTATTTCCCCTATCATACCTGCTTTTAAAGTTATGAATAGCCTCAACAACCTGGGTCATAAAAGTATTTGTGTGTACGTCTGATAACATACTACTTGTGAAGGAGGAAAAGTATATGTTTATCTCTCAGAATGTTTGGTAATGTGTATTGTTTGTGATGTGTGTCTATGTATGTATTAACACGTTGTACTGAACGGGGTGAGAATAGCTTGAGCTACCTCATCCCTTTGTGTGTATTTTACCTCAATAAACTTATTTCAATTTCAATTTCAATTTCAACAACCTGCTCCTTTAGGTTATTCCATTTACTCACTACCCTTACACACACTGAAGCAAAACATTCTAATATCTCTACGACACATCTGAGTCTCAAGCGTCCCTTCCATCCGAGTCCCCTCGTTCTATTGTTATTCATTGTAAACTTTTCCTATGTTTCCACGTTATCAATTCCTCTAAGTATTTTATATGTCTGTATCATGGGATGGGAGCCGGTCGGCCGAGCGGACAGCACGCTGGACTTGTGATCCTGTGGTCCCGGGTTCGATCCCGGGCGCCGGCGAGATACAATGGGCAGAGTTTCTTTCATCCTATGCCCCTGTTACCTAGCAGTAAAATAGTTACCTGGGTGTTAGTCAGCTGTCACGGGCTGCTTCCTGGGGGTGGAGGCCTGGTCAAGGACCGGGCCGCGGGGACACTAAAGCCCCGAAATCATCTCAAGATAACCTCAAGATAACCAAGATCATGTCCCCCCTCTCCCTCCTCCTTTCTAACGTTGTCAGGTTTATAGTTCCTTCAGTCTGTCGTCGTACCTCATCCCTCTCAGCTCTGGGACGAGTCTCGTTGCAAACTTCTGCACTTCTTCGAGATTCCTTATGTGTGTTTTTTTAAGATGCCGCACCACTCCACGATGGTGCGGCATACTTTAAGACTGTCCTCACATAGGCGGTATACAAAAGCCTCCTTATTCAAGTTTCTAAAGGATGTTCTGACTTTTGCCAGAGTAGAGTATGCCGCTGATGATATTCTGTTTATATGAGCCTCTGGTTTGGTGTTGTGTCCATTCCCAGGTCTTTTTCTCTAGTCGTTATAGGGGGGTAGTTTCCCTTCATTTTTTTTATTATTATTTTCTACCACAGACGTGGCCACACATTTACAATGCTAACCAGCATATATACATTTTCTTCTGTCCTCCATGGACAGGGTTAGAGATGTGTTAAACATATAGTTCAGGGGTTTATTGAACAATCAACCACAGAAGGTGCTTCCCTTCATTGTGTATTGTCCTTTCGGTCTCCTGGCTCCTGATCCCACTTCCATCACCTTGCACTTGCTGGTGTTGAACTCTAGCAGCCATTTATTAGACCAGCTCTACAACCTGTTCAAATCATCCTGGAGAATCTTACAGTCCTCATCTGTCTCAATCCGTCTTATGCATCATCTGCAAACATTGACATAAACGACTCAACTCCTGCAGTCAAGTCATTTACATAAATGAGGAAAAGTATGAGACCCAGCACCGATCCTTGAGGCACTCTGCTTGTGGGTCTGAGACGCCAGTCGGACTCCTCGTTCCTCACTGTCACTCTCTGACACCTGTCTCTCAGGTAATTCCTTACCCATGGTAGTGCGTTGGCGTCTACTCCCGCTTGTCTCTCAAGGTTGTATAATAATCTTCTGTGTGGTACTGTATCAAAGACTTTTTGGCAGTTCAGCAATTTGCAATCTTCCCATCCTTCTCTGTCTTGTCTTATTTTCGTTACCTTATCATAAAACTCCAGAAAAGAGGTGTCTGGAACAGGTGGGGAAGGATGAGAGGTGTCTGGAACAGGTGGGGAAGGATGAGAGGTGTCTGGAACAGGTGGGGAAGGATGAGAGGTGTCTGGAACAGGTGGGGAAGGATGAGAGGTGTCTGGAACAGGTGGAAAAGGGGTGAGAGGTGTCTGGAACAGGCGGAAAAGGAGTGTGGGGTGTTTGATGCAGGTGAGAAGTGCCGAAGAGCGTTTAGACCAACTTTATGTGCAGACCTGGAGAGCGTACTAGCATCTTTTACTGTTTGAATCCTCTAAAAAAACATCAAAATTATTGTTCCCGATTTTTTTTTTAATCTGTATTCTCTTGAGCGCAGGCGGGAGAGGTACATAATAATTTACACGTGGACAATAGTAGAGGGGCTGGTCCCAAACCTGCACACAGAAATAACAGCTCATAAGACCAGAAGACATGGCAGGATGTGCAGAATACTCCCGTTGAAAAGCGGAGGTGCAACAAGTACTCTGAGAGAGAACTATCAACATCAGAGGCCCGAGACTGTTCAACACGCTTCCACTACACATAAGGGGCATAACTGGCCGACCCCTCACAGTGTTCTAGAGAGAACTATCAACATCAGAGGCCCGAGACTGTTCAACACGCTTCCACTACACATAAGGGGCATAACTGGCCGACCCCTCACAGTGTTCAAGAGAGAATTATCAACATCAGAGGCCCGAGACTGTTCAACACGCTTCCACTACACATAAGGGGCATAACTGGCCGACCCCTCACAGTGTTCAAGAGAGAACTATCAACATCAGAGGCCCAAGACTGTTCAACACGCTTCCACTACACTTAAGGGGCATAACTGGCCGACCCCTCACAGTGTTCAAGAGAGAATTATCAACATCAGAGGCCCGAGACTGTTCAACACGCTTCCACTACACATAAGGGGCATAACTGGCCGACCCCTCACAGTGTTCAAGAGAGAACTATCAACATCAGAGGCCCGAGACTGTTCAACACGCTTCCACTACACATAAGGGGCATAACTGGCCGACCCCTCACAGTGTTCAAGAGAGAACTATCAACATCAGAGGCCCGAGACTGTTCAACACGCTTCCACTACACATAAGGGGCATAACTGGCCGACCCCTCACAGTGTTCAAGAGAGAACTATCAACATCAGAGGCCCGAGACTGTTCAACACGCTTCCACTACACATAAGGGACATAACTGGCCGACCCCTCACAGTGTTCAAGAGAGAACTATCAACATCAGAGGCCCGAGACTGTTCAACACGCTTCCACTACACATAAGGGGCATAACTGGCCGACCCCTCACAGTGTTCAAGAGAGAACTATCAACATCAGAGGCCCGAGACTGTTCAACACGCTTCCACTACACATAAGGGGCACAACTGGCCGACCCCTTACTCATAGTGTTCAAGAGAGAACTTGATAAACACCTCCAAAGGATACCTGATCAACCAGGCTGTGATTCATACGTCAGGCTGCGAGCAGCCGCGTCCAACAGCCTGGTTGGCCAGTCCAGCAACCAGGAGGCCTGGTCAGAGACCGGGCCGCGGGGACGCTGATCCTCGGAACCATCACCAGATAACCGTAAAGTATAATAGTAGTAGTAGTAAGCATCCACCAGTGTCAGGAGACTATGGAGTCTCTGGTTGTCGGTCTGGAGTGGCCTCTCCAGGGCGCAAAGCCAGGGTAGGATGATACGGGGGAGAAGCTGTTACCCATGCAGCAGGTTCCCCCTCTCCAGGGCGCAAAGCCAGGGTAGGATGATACGGGGGAGAAGCTGTTACCCATGCAGCAGGTTTCCCCTCTCCAGGGCGCAAAGCCAGGGTAGGATGATACGGGGGAGAAGCTGTTACCCATGCAGCAAGTTCTCCCTCTCCAGGGCGCAAAGCCAGGGTAGGTTGATATGGGGGGAGAAGCTGTTACCCATGCAGCAGGTTCCCCCTCTTCCCTCGTACTCTGCAAAAGTATAGTGTTAAAAGTTTGACTTTAAATATTAACAGTTGTCATCATTACTCACTGTCAATTTAGAGGCAGTTACTGAGTTAATTATCTTAAGTTTTTAATAGGTTTAGAATTATTGATTATCTTAGGTGTACTAAAGTCAATTACTATTTCGAACGTTAAAGTCTAATAACTTGAGCAGCTCTAAGATGTATCTGATTTATTTTCCTAATCTTCGGTTATTTTGGTTATCTTAAGTAACTTTAGTTTGGCTATTCTGAATATTATACTGTTAGATATATTTAGTATCTTTATATATATATATATATATATATATATATATATATATATATATATATATATATATATATATATATATATATTAGTATATTTTGGTAGCAGTCTTTCCTGTAGACATATATTATTAAATATGACCGAAAAAGTAAGATTAATAATTCTAACACGAATTTTCTCAATCTTTCGTACATTATGCTTCACTGTTGGAGGTAAATCAAAAATCACTTCTCCAAAATTCATTTTTATTTCTAGTCTGACGCGACACGGGCGCGTTTCGTAAAACTTATTACATTTTCAAAGACTTCACAAATACACAACTGATTAGAACTTGCGTTTCCCTGATTTTATATCTACATTTGAGTGAGGTGGGAAGAGTGATGTGGCATTACATTTGAGTGAGGTGGGAAGGATGATGTGGCATTAACACAAGACAGAACACTAGAGGATATTAATAGGGTATTAAAAGTATCAACACAAGACAGAACAGAAACAATGGGTATTGAATAGAAGTGTTTGTAGAAAGCCTATTGGTCCATATTTCTTGATGCTTCTATATTGGAGCGGAGTCTTGAGGTGGGTAGAATATAGTTGTGCAATAATTGGCTGTTGATTGCTGGTGTTGACTTCTTGATGTGTAGTGCCTACACATCAAGAAGTCAACACCAGCAATCAACAGCCAATTATTGCACAACTATATTCTACCCACCTCAAGACTCCGCTCCAATATAGAAGCATCAAGAAATATGGACCAATAGGCTTTCTACAAACACTTCTATTCAATACCCATTGTTTCTGTTCTGTCTTGTGTTGATACTTTTAATACCCTATTAATATCCTCTAGTGTTCTGTCTTGTGTTAATGCCACATCATCCTTCCCACCTCACTCAAATGTAATGCCACATCACCCTTCCCACCTCACTCAAATGTAGATATAAAATCAGGGAAACGCAAGTTCTAATCAGTTGTGTATTTGTGAAGTCTTTGAAAATGTAATAAGTTTTACGAAACGCGCCCGTGTCGCGTCAGACTAGAAATAAAAATGAATTTTGGAGAAGTGATTTTTGATTTACCTCCAACAGTGAAGCATAATGTACGAAAGATTGAGAAAATTCGTGTTAGAATTATTAATCTTACTTTTTCGGTCATATTTAATAATATATATATATATATATATATATATATATATATATATATATATATATATATATATATATATTTATATCTAGTACTATTAGTGTATTTTAGTATATTTACACTTTAGGATATTTAGTAGATTTAATCAGGAATTCTAAGCTGCTTTAGACATATTTTAAGTGAATTTAAGTGTTCTTTTAAGTGAATTTAAAGTATAATTTTGAGTTGTTTACGTTTGGTGATAAATAAAGATGGCGCCCGTTGTAGAGCGGTGCCCCCACTGTGATGGAGAACACGGAGCCGCCTCCTGCACCACCTGCCGCACCTACCACCGCTACTTCCCACGCCCGCCACGCCCGCACGCCCACACCCACTCCTACCACACCAACAACCCCCACGCCGCCCTCAAGGTCCTCAGACAGCCCGCCCATCGACACCTGCGCCCGCGAAAGCGCTATCTGGCGGAGATTGATGGGTTTGTCCACGGTAGGAATGGCGCCTTTGGTGAGGCGTCTTTAGTCTCCCCTTTTCTCTCCCGTTTTTTATCACGTTTGCATGTATCATGGAAGACAATAAATAATAATAATAATAATAATAATAATAATAATAATAATAATAATAATAATAATAATAATAATAATTATTTCAAACTGCACAAAGGATTTTGCAGTATTTAGTTATTTTGTAACTTTAAAGAAAACGGGATAAAATATATTATAAATTAACCTAAGCTGACCTAACATATCGCATCCTGACTAAACGTAACCCTGACCTAACCTAACCTTACCAAGGCCTGGCCTAACCTAACCCAACCCTGACTTATTCAAGCCTGACCCAGAAACCTGACGGAGTGACGTTCATTGTTACATGAACGTCACTTGTGGAGTCACGTCACTCTTGAACGGGAGCCTGGCATGGTCTGACACGGAGCCTGTACCACAGGTGGTGTCGGGAGCCTGGCATGGTCTGACACGGAGCCTGTACCACAGGTGGTGACGGGAGCCTGGCATGGTCTGACACGGAGCCTGTACCACAGGTGGTGTCGGGAGCCTGGCATGGTCTGACACGGAGCCTGTACCACAGGTGGTGTCGGGAGCCTGGCATGGTCTGACACGGAGCCTGTACCACAGGTGGTGACGGGAGCCTGGCATGGTCTGACACGGAGCCTGTACCACAGGTGGTGACGGGAGCCTCACATGGTCTGACACGGAGCCTGTACCACAGGTGGTGACGGCTCTCACCCCCCACAGGAGACCTCACACCCCTCTCTTACCTCTCACAGGAGACCGAGGCAGACCGTCGCGTCGGGCGAGATCGGCGTCACCTCAGCGTCGACAAGCCTCGCCACCGCCCGACAGAGCAGCCGACCAACCCTCCTCCGCCGCCTATCCCAACAGGACCAGCGACCTACCCTCCTCCCGCCTTCGCAAGGACGAGGACGACCTGTCGGCCGAGGAGGACAACGACACCAAGTCACACTCCAGGTCCCACTCCAACTCCAGATCCCCATCGCCCCCTGCTAGCCACGCCTCCGCCCCTGCTGCGCTCAGTCAGCGCAGGACAAGGGTTTACAGGTCAGTTCTGGTCGCCTCACAGAGTCCAGTATACAGAAACGCGGCAAAATTGTATATTTCATTACAAAACTCCAGTAATAATAACAAATTGCACATATAATGGTGAATTATCACTATAGTGTAACAATGATGTATAATCAAGAAAGAAATTGAATTGAATTTGCTGAGAAATGTTTTGTTGGACCTGAGCATTGTAACACAAGTCTCAGTGTTGGCTGGTATTCTGCATGCCGTCATGCTGTCATGCTGTCATGCTGTCATGCTGTCATACTGTCATGCTGTCATGCCGTCATACTGTCATGCCTTCATACTGTCATGTGTATGTTTATACTCGTGTATGGAGTATATGGCCTGTCATGTGACCCTTGACTTAGAGTGACCTGTCATCCGTCCAGGCGACCTCTGACCCCCGACGCCCGTCGCCGCCACTGTGACTCTGACGACGACACCTGCGACGACTTCTACATCCCCAGGAGGTGAGTGTCCATGTTGTTGTTGTTGTTATAGATACAGCTACTCGGAACAAGTTCCAAGTAGCACGGGCTATGGTGAGCCCGTAGTGGACTTACCCGGCACGGAGCGGTGCTGTATCTCAGGATGGTGAGTGTTGAGTCACAGGACACCTCTATATACCTCTACCCTCAGTTACAGTTACTGTAACCTTTAACTGATGGTAGTCACTACTCTAACCATCTTTAGCTAGAGGTATCTGTGGGGTAATAGTAGCAGGCACTGTGTTTTTTAATTTGTGAATATTTATTTTAGTGGACTGAATGTAAATTCAGCCTGCCTGGTTTTAATTTTTGCCCCACCTCACCTTGCTATGCGTACTAGTGGCTTTAGGTATTTATGTACTAGCTCTATCTATGAATCCAACATTATGTTTGTAAATCAACTATGTATGTACTTTCCTGAATAAAATTTATTTTACTTTACTTACTTACTTTACTTTAACACATAGTTGGGCGTTTAGTGAATGTACACAGTCTATCCCACAATTGGAGGTGATATAATAAGCCATATACATTTACTATGATTTTCATTTAAATTATACCACATATGTTTGATTAGACTACAGTGTAAGGTTAGTACTACACAATATTATTGTAAACGTGGTGAGGTAAAGGAGAAGCATTGCCAGACATGTGGCTTTATTGAGCAAATAATTACAGTAGTTACATCCTGCAATAACACAAGCCATATAATATACAATACTTATAAAGAATAAACAGTGAAGCTATATATAACAGCTTAAGCTATATATAATTATAAGCAAACTGCACATGACTAACGCTAGAACAAATATAAATTAAACTAGGAGTTGTTGTTGTTGTGTTGATTTAGGGGCGACGACAATCGTGGGATCGGATGCGCCCCGGCTGCCCGATACCGGGAAATAGCGGAAGGATGGGGTCCCTATAGTCTCTTCAGGCCATAGACCCTACAATCTCCTCAGGCCACAAATTTTACAGTCACTTCAGGACACGGACATGACGGATGAAGCGGAAGGTATGGCGAAGGATGTCATGACGAACGTCTTCATCTCTCGCACCTGCCCCGTCAAGGAGAACGGGAACTGTGAGGCGGGGAATATTCAGCCTACGAACGGCACTCTGTAGTCTGACGCGAGCGCTATGAAATCGAGGGCAGTGAAGAAGGTGCTCCACTGTACCCTCCTGGGTCGGACACCACTGGCAGTATGGGGAATCTACCAGCCGTAGACGATGGAGATGTGCGGCCAGGCAAGTGTGCCCAATCCGGAGACGAGTGATGGCAGTGTCGAGGAGTCGAGAATGATGACGAGTCCATGGACGCGAGGTGGAATCAAAATTGCGTAGAAATTGCGTCTTCTTAAAAAGGGAGCGGGCATTCCAAAACACCACAGTATTCTCAGGATGGGGCGCCATTATCCCTGAAATACAACAGCTAACTTTTTGACCACCAGTGAACAGACGTCTCCAAAGGGGAAACCACTAAAAAAAGCCATAAAACCCTCATACAAAGTAAGTAAAATGTGTGGTATCAATGACTTCCAGTCCAGAGGATGTTGATCTATGCTTCTCTCTGCCTGACGGAAGCGGTGGTCGGCTCGCGAACTCTCTTGACGGCGTCTGCGACTGGTGGGAGCCTCACTCTAGGCTTCATGTTCCCCCGGTGTCACAATCCCTTGGGAAAGTACCTGGGGGACCAGAGGATCATCAGGACTGTCTGTTGGAGCAGTACCTCCTGATCGATGGGTGTGTCGACGACGCCGGTGTTGGCTTCTTTGAGGAGAGGCAGGAGGGTGATGAGTGCTAGGCTCCGGCCGAGACTGAGCGTCCATGTCTGTATCCGTGGATGAGTTTCCGTCAGTGTCAAGGCTACCCAGGAGGGAAAATCGATTAGCAACCTGGGCGTATGTGGCATGTGACTGGGACAGGCTAGAGCGTCTGCTAGTTCCTACTTGTGAAGAGACCCGACCAGGGGGAACCTGGAGGCGAGAAGCGATAGGCTGATTGAGGGTGCGCAACTTCTGGAACAGCTCATGTCGAGGGGTCCCCGCTGTTTTATGATCGATGTCCAACTGGAGGGCCTCAAGATATACAGGGCAACTCTTAGACGTAACCTTATGATGGCCATGGCATAAAAAGCAGCGAGGTGCAGCAGAGCACCCACCGTTATCTCTGTCTGAATGGCCTGTTTTGCCGCAGTTTGCACAACGTGCTGCATTACGGCAGGTCAGGCGACTGTGGCCCAATAGATGACAAGCGTAACATCGTAACACAGGGAAATTGTAGGGCTGAACCTGATACGAGGTCCTGTGTAGTGCCACTCGGTCAGGGAGGTGCCCATCGAACTTTACACGGACCATGGATGTCGGCCCTGCTGCTCCGCGAATCCTGGTAACTTCCAATAATCTCGCTGATGCACCCCCTAATACCTACAGAGCGGCCTGGATGTCATCCACATCTACACTCTGGTCAATTGGGCCAATCTTCCCATACCGGGCCCGAGACTCCTCCTCCTGCGACAATACCTGTCGGCACCTGACAGGCCAGTCCCCCAACTTAATAATGTCGGATACACAGATGTGTGATAGAGCCTCCTTTCTGATATGTAGCTTCAGTGCTGCACCCCTACCCAGGGTACGTATGGTCTCAGGCAGGCAATGTGGCCACAATACCGAAGCCTCGATTGCTGCACCTAAGGTACGAGGATTTGCAAAGACGCACTGACCTGATTCTGACTGGATTAGGACTACCACAAACGAGGAACGGGGTACCACAAGACTAAGGTCTTCTGAAGGGGAAGACATCCTCTTAGCATCTCGCTCTGGGGCAGCATCAGCCGACTCATTTTCCAGCAGACGTTTTCCTCTCTGGGACTTGCTGTCAACATCCATGGCGCCCCCGCTCGGGGAGGCGTCCATTAGGGAGGCTCCGGCCTCCCCCGGTCCTGCGAACCCCTGGGTAGCTGCAGTGAGCACACACTGGCCCAAAGAAGCCAGCTGAATTCAAAGATGAGTTCCAGGTAAGATGTGGAAAGAACGTCCAGCCAGGAGCGTTCAATCCGCGCGCCAAGATGGCCGACCTTCGGGCCAAAACTAGGAGTTAACATTAAACTAACCTGTACACAGGCACGATACAGCTGATCTGACAACAACAAAACAGTCAAGTGAGCATCCAAACGAAACAGTCAAGCAAGCATCCATCCGGGTACAATAATATAATAACACTTACTACACGTGGGTTAGTACAAAGGTAAATTGGTGTCCTTAGTTGTGTGGGTTGATATGGCCTGATTAGGCAGTGGTTACCTTGAGGTTACCTTGAGGTGCTTCCGGGGCTTAGCGTCCCCGCGGCCCGGTCGTCGACCAGGCCTCCTGGTTGCCGGACTGATCAACCAGGCTGTTGGACGCGGCTGCTCGCAGCCTGACGTATGAGTCACAGCCTGGTTGATCAGGCATCCTTTGAAGGTGCTTATCCAGTTCTCTCTTGAACACTGTGAGGGGTCGGCCAGTTATGCCCCTTATGTGTAGTGGAAGCGTGTTGAACAGTCTCGGGCCTCTGATGTTGATAGAGTTCTCTCTCAGAGTACCTATTGCACCTCCGCTTTTCAACGGGGGTATTTTGCACATCCTGCCATGTCTTCTGGTTTCATGTGATGTTATTTCTGTGTGCAGGTTTGGGACCAGCCCCTCTAACATTTTCCACGTGTAAATTATTATATATCTCTCCCGCCTGCGCTCAAGGGAATACAGATTTAGGCTCTTTAGTCGGTCCCAATAGTTTAGGTGTTTTACTGAGTGAATTCTAGCAGTATAGGATCTCTGCACGCTCTCCAGGTCGGCAATCTCTCCAGCTTTGAAAGGGACTGTCATTGTGCAGCAGTACTCCACTCTAGAGAGCACAAGCGTTTTGAAAAGTGTCAGTGTGAGAGAGTTGTTCCAACATCAGTGTTTGGTTGGCCACATGTGGTCCAGGGGCCAGTTTCACGAAAGCAGTTACGCAAGCACTTACGAACGTGTACATCTTTCCTCAATCTTTGACGGCTTTGGTTACATTTATTAAACAGTTTACAAGCATGAAAACTTGCCAATCAACTGTTGTTATTCTTATAAACAGCCTCCTGGTGCTTCGGAGCTCATTAACTGGGTAATAAGGGTAAACAAAGCAACCAAAGATTGAGAAAAATGTACAGGTTCGTAAGTGCTTGCGTAACTGCTTCGTGAATCTGGCCCCAGGTCTTGGCCCATGTAATGGTGTCTGTAAAATGGCGTCTATAGGAGCAGCCTGATCATGCATGGCAGTGTCACAGGTTAGGTTAGGCTGGTGGTCAGCTCAACTAATATCTCCAGGTCACAAGCTGTATGTATGAGGGTTATCTTGAGGTTATCTTGAGATGATTTCGGGGCTTTAGTGTCCCCGCGGCCCGGTCCTCGACCAGGCCTCCACCCCCAGGAAGCAGCCCGTGACAGCTGACTAACACCCAGGTACCTATTTTACTGCTAGGTAACAGGGGCATAGGGTGAAAGAAACTCTGCCCATTGTTTCTCGCCGGCGCCTGGGATCGAACCCAGGACCACAGGATCATAAGTCCAGCGTGCTGTCCGCTCGGCCGACCGGCTCCCTCAAAGGGTGTGTACATGTGTATACAACATTGATAATTTTGTAACTAGCGTCAAACATTGTTATTTGCTTAGCTAAACGAACCAGAGGGTTCAGTTCCTGAGCCCATTATGCGCCTCTGTAATCCTTTACACCACCGCCCACGGGATGGGTATGGGGTGCATAATAAAGAAAGAAATTGAATTGAATTATCATGCTTCCGAAGGAATGGGCTATAAAAATGTTCAAAACATATAAAGTACAGGTGTGACATGTGAGATGAAGGGTGATGCTGAGTAAAAAAAACCTAAATGTTAAATGTTAAAGACTGTACCTCTCTCAACCAGTTTAAGATAAAAACGAAGCTATACCTAATAAATTCCCTGTAACCTACCTTACCCTTCTATTGTCAACCAATGTCTGTTTTTTTTAAAGAGCGCTGTTTGTCGACAGAATTATATTTGTGCTGCTTTTTCAGCTATGTTTTCATTCCATGTTTTCATTTTACTCTTTATGCTCAATTAGTATTAAGCTTTAGTGATTTAAGTTTTTCATGCCCGAAACGCTTTGCGTAATAGTGGCTTTAGGCATTGTATGTACTAGCCCTATCTATAATTCCATCACTCTTTGTAAAATCTCTTGTATGTATGTACCTTACGTAAATAAACATTTGATTTGATTTGATTTGATTTGATTTAAATCAAATCAAATGTTTATTCAGGTAAAAGTTCATACATAGAAGATTAGTTGCAAACATAATGTTGGATTTATAGATAAGAGCTGATACATACAATACCTAAAGCCACTAGTACGTATAGCGTTTCGGACATCTAGCCTATCTTACAAAATTCAATATAAGTCGTCACATCAACCCATTGTTGATGTGACGACTTAATACTGAATTTTGTAACTAGCTCATCAAGATTGTAACTTGCTTAGCTAAATGAATTATGGGGTTCAGTCCCTGACCCCATTATGTGTCTCTGTAACCCTTTCCACTACCGCCCACAAGGTGGGTATGGGGTGCACAATAAATGAACTAAACTAAAAACTAGCCTATCTTAACAGTTAATGGCCAAGAACATGATAATATAGATAATTGGCAAGACGGATACTCAGCTCTGTCCCGTTGTTGTAGAGGTTGCTGTGGCAGTGCACTGTGGGATAGAATAGTCTATCGTATGTGATGTTTTTACATTCTGTCTGCCTGCATGGCGGCCAAGTTCAAGTTCAAGTTCAAGTATGTTTATTGAGATAAGCAAGAAATACATCTCAAAGGGATAGAGTAGCTTAGGCTATTTCTACCCCCTCTACTTCAAGTCCCTCAGGGGGCGCACAAATTCAGTGGCGTGCATGGCGCCACTGCATGGAGCATGCAGTGGCGGCCTTCCTCCCCCTGAGTGGTGTTCCAATAATATTTTTAGTTCCTACTCTGTTTTATGGACTTAGGGAGGTTAGCTTCAGTTTTGTTACTAATTATATTATATCCAGTCATAGTGAATACTTTTTTTATTAAGTTTAAACACTATAGACTGTTGTTTTAAAGAATAGTTGTAAAGCTTAGTTAATATACATGTTGTTGTGATGACGTCACGGAATCTTCCATTCTCTTTAAAGTTTTGTTAATGGCTAACTATAGAAAATGAACTACATTTATGATGCTTACTATGTTAATATGTCGTGTGTCGGATTTCCGACAGTATCTTACCACCCCACGGATACTATCACTACCATATTACTAGAGAAACAAGTACAGTACTGAACAAGGTCATTATTACCCGTACAGGTACTACCACCACCACTACTACCCCTGGGAGGACTGCCCACTGTGTTGGCCAGAATACCCACACCTGCCTGGGTACCCTCGTCTTCCCCGGTACTACTCTGCCCGTGACCACCTGCACCACCGCTAGCCTCAACCACCACCGTCACCACCATCACCACCCTCGTCGTCAGCTACCCACCACCACCCCCCTGGGCCACCCACCACCCTGGGGCCACTCACCTGTTATGCTACAAGTGACGTCCTTGTCCTCGTCAGCATCTGTTGGTCGGTCCGTCCTCGTAGTACGGTTGGCTCCGTTCTCGACTCACAATCTAGTATCCCGGGTTCGATTCCCGGACAGGTTAGGCAGCTGTTGTGGGGTTGCGTGCTGGGGAAGGTCAGTAGTAATATTTATGTTATATATATTATATTTAATGATAATATATTAGCATATTGGGCATATATTGGCATAGGTTAGGTTGGGTTAGGTGTTTAGGTTCTGTTGGCGATTATTTGTATTTGTAGTACGTGGGTGAAGCATTTACAGCGTTGTGGTTCGAACAAAATCCATCAGTGAAGCACTTGTTCCGGAAGTGTTCGAACGTCAACAGTTTTGAGTCGTGTGTAATCCGTTTTTCATTCATAAACAGCTGGGGTTGGCGGGTGCATGGAATCACTTTTGGGTCTTTGTTTGGAGGACGGGCTGGAGGAAGGGCTGGATGACCTTCAAACATTTATGGAACAATGCTTCGACCTCTGTTCGAATCGCAACTCTGTAAATGCTTCACCTACGTACAGTATTTACTTAAAATACAAATAATTGCCAACTGAATACAAATGACCTAACCTACGCCTTTACATTGAACTCTAATTAATAAACATTTCAATTTATATGAGAACAAATCTATTTTAATATACATGTTCAAATTTATGAATGCATCTTTAAGGACGGCGGCTGCTTAGTCGAGCATAGCCTGAGACAACCCGTCCTCACACTAGGCTGTTTACAGCAGCGGCCGTCCTCCCCAGATGCATTCATCAGTTTAAACAACTGTGCATTAAATAGTGGTTTGTTAATATATATTAATATTATTATACATAAAAATTCTTTGTATAGTTAGGCGTAGGTTAGGTTAGATGTTTAGGTTCTAGTGGCGATTATTTGTATTTGAAGTACGTGGGTGAAGGATTTATAGAATTGTGGTTCGAACAGAGGACGTGAGCGAAGCACTTGTTCCGGAAGTGTTTGGACGTCATCAGTTGTGAGTCGTGTGGAAACCACTTTTCATTGATAAACAGGGGGTTTGGCGGCTGGATTAACGAGCTTGGATTTTTGTATGGAAAGACGGTCTGCCCAAGGACGGGTTAAATTACCGCCCTGAACTTTGGCTTCATCAATTATACGTTTCCTTTCTAAAAATTACGTTTCTTGGAGGAGCAATTTTTAGTATTGGTCTAATGTTTTGTATTTCTATCTCAGACAGGCATAAATAAAAAATATTTATTATTATTATTTATTACGTTATATTAAATAATGATAAAGTCACGGTAGATTTAGTAATGATAGGCATGGTAGATTAAGTAGTGATGAAGTCACAGTAGATTTAGTAATGATAGGCATGGTAGATTAAGTAGTGATGAAGTCACGGTAGATTTAGTACTAACGGAGTCACGGTAAATTGCATAAATAGGTAGCTATTATCATGCAAGAGCAATACTTATTATGTAATAATAATAATAATAATAATAATAATAATAATAATAATAATAATAAAAGTTGTAATGTGTACCAAAGAAATCTATTGAATGTCAAATAACATCCGCTGGATGAGATTAGACCCTCCTGTGTCATCCATAATCCCTGTGTTCTGTCGCTCACCGTAAGTGTAAGTCATTGTCAACTGAAGGTACCAAGCCTGGTGCCCTCAGTTGAAGGTACCAAGCCTGGTGCCCTCAGTTGAAGGTACCAAGCCTGGTGCCCTCAGTTGAGGGTACCAAGCCTGGTGCCCTCAGTTGAGGGTACCAAGCCTGGTGCCCTCAGTTGAAGGTACCAAGCCTGGTGCCTTCAGTTGAAGGTACCAAGCCTGGTGCCCTCAGTTGAGGGTACCAAGCCTGGTGCCCTCAGTTGAGGGTACCAAGCCTGGTGCCTTCAGTTGAGGGTACCAAGCCTGATGCCCTCAGTTGAAGGTACCAAGCCTGGTGCCTTCAGTTGAAGGTACCAAGTTGGTGCCCTCAGTTGAAGGTACCAAGCCTGGTGCCTTTAGTTGAAGGTACCAAGCCTGGTGCCCTCAGTTGAAGGTACCAAGCCTGGTGCCCTCAGTTGAAGGTACCAAGCCTGGTGCCCTCAGTTGAAGGTACCAAGCCTGTTGCCCTCAGTTGAAGGTACCAAACCTGGTGTCCTCAGTTGAAGGTACCAAACCTGGTGTCCTCAGTTGAAGGTACCAAACCTGGTGTCCTCAGTTGAAGGTACCAAGCCTGGTGCCCTCAGTTGAAGGTACCGCCGGCAGGGTCGCTGGTCTGAGGATACTGGTAACAAACTATGTATTCTCAAAAGTAACGTGTCCTCTTGGCCTTATTCCTTCCACCGTAATAGACGATGGGAAACGGCTTTAGCTAGGTATATATATAAATATATATATATATATATATATATATATATATATATATATATATATATATATATATATATATATATATATATATATATATATATATATATATATATATATATATATATATATATATATAAAAGCCATACTGGTGATGATGTGCTTAATAGGGGAGGGGACCTTCGTGATGGGGGCATAATATGTGTGTGGCGTGTACTGTCATAGTGGGAAAAGTGTATTAGTGGTGGGGAGGAGTAGTGGCGTGAAGACAGACAGGTGTGTGGTGGTGGTGTGAGGACAGGTGTGGTGGTGGTGGAAGACTTGGGGCGCCCCGCGCCACACAGCCTGTATGGTGTACTCACTGGAGCGACTCGCCCCCCACCCCAGGTCCTAGTTCACATCACGTTCACAAAATTTTAGGGCCTACTCTTGAGGCGGCTTTAACAGAGACTGCACTCAAGGGGTCCCATGGCGCCGTCTGACACGTCAACGACATGGTTAAGACGAGCGCCCTGATTGGCTGCTTGGTGAAGTTGCCCTCAGAGAGAGTTCTAGGATCAGGGTATCTCTGTTGCCTGTACCACCTGAGATGCACCTCCCATTCAGAGTGCACATATGTCTATGGTCACGGGGTCACATAGGAGGGGGCTGTGACCAACACGTGCTATACACCCACCCTAGACGTCACATGGATGCATTCATTGCACCTGAGGTTGCTTTATTGCATGTCCGCTGAAGGTCTTGATGTTTGATGGAGAATCAAGCAAGATATTAGAACCTCTCATTGCATGATGAATGCACCATTGTCAGTTTGCTGTATTTCTCCATGCATTAACTGTGATAAAGCAATTTACTAACATCACTTGCACATATTAAATGCTTTTATATTTCTCCTTTGTTTAGCTTTAAATTATATTTTATGCTTTAACATTAGGCTTGTAAATACAATTCTGAAGAGTACACAAATTACAGTGATGCGAGAGAATTGTGTTATGCCATTAGTGTCGCGACTCGTCAATGATTGGCCAGTCTGTATTACGATAAAAATGATTCATTTACAGCTCATCTCGTCAATAAACATCACTTATAATTACCAAGGTAAGTATCAGTAATGTTTCTACAGACCACAGGTAATACCACCATAATTACTGCCACCACAGGTACTACCACCACCATTACTGCCACCACAGGTACTACCACCACCATTACTGCCACCACAGGTACTACCACCACCATTACTGCCACCACAGGTACTACCACCACCATTACTGCCACCACAGGTACTACCACCACCATTACTGCCACCACAGGTACTACCACCACCATTACTGCCACCACAGGTACTACCACCACCATTACTGCCACCACAGGTACTACCACCACCATTACTGCCACCACAGGTACTACCACCACCATTACTGCCACCACAGGTACTACCACCACCATTACTGCCACCACAGGTACTACCACCACCATTACTGCCACCACAGGTACTACCACCACCATTACTGCCACCACAGGTACTACCACCACCATTACTGCCACCACAGGTACTACCACCACCATTACTGCCACCACAGGTACTACCACCACCATTACTGCCACCACAGGTACTACCACCACCATTACTGCCACCACAGGTACTACCACCACCATTACTGCCACCACAGGTACTACCACCACCATTACTGCCACCACAGGTACTACCACCACCATTACTGCCACCACAGGTACTACCACCACCATTACTGCCACCACAGGTACTACCACCATAATTACTTCACCTCACAACTACATGGATTTAGCTACAGCCTTTGATAAGGTACCACATGAAAGGTTGGCAAAGGAGCATGGAATAAATGGAAGAATACTGGAATGGATAAAACAATGGTTAAAACAAAGACAACAAAGAGTGGTGCTAAATGGGAATGAATCTGACTGGAGAAATGTGGTAAGTGGGGTACCACAGGAGTCCATTTTGGCGCCAACTCTTTTTGTCTTATGCATTAATGACATAGATGAGAATATTACAAACCACATCATCAAATTTGCAGATGACACAAAGATTTATGGTAAAGTGGGAAGTAATAATGATGTTGAAGCCTTACAAAGAGATCTATAGGAACTCCATAAATGATCAGCTGACTGACAAATGCTTTTAATATTGACAAATGCAAGACCCTGCATGTGGGGCATAACTACCAAATTAATAACATTACATTATAGCAGATTGAGGAAGAATAGGAACTTGGAATCAAAATCCACCACTCAATGAAAGTTGCACAGCAGGTAGGAGCAGCAAAAAAAAAAAAAGCTAACCAAACACTTGGGATAATCAAGCATATCTTCAACATGAAGGAAAAGAAGGTAGTGATTCAATTGTATAAATCTCTTGTGAGCCCCCATTTGGATAACTGTGTCCAAGCATGGAGACCTCATCTTCAGAGGGATATAGCTGCTCCTAAGAAAGTGCAACACCGGGCAACAAAACTCATTCTAGAACTAAGTCAACTTATGTATCAAGAACGGTTCAGGGCCACAGGGGTAACATCACAGCAAACCAGGCAATGCAGGGCAGATCTTATCAAAACTTATTAAATAAGGTACTGAACAAGTTGGAGGATGTTCATCCGGAAAATGTCTTCAAAAGGTCAGATGTAACACAAACAAGGAGTAACGGTTTCAAGCTTAACAAGCCACAATGTAGGACTGGGAACAGGAGATGCTTTTCTACCCACAGGGTTATTAACCCATGGAACTGCCTACCTGCAGAAGCCGTAAATGCACAAACTTTGTTAACCTTTAAAGTACAGCTGGAAAAAAAATCAAGGTAAATGCGGGGACCTTCGACAAGCCTTTCTGTCCTCCTCGAGGCCACTAGTGTTAGATGGCTCTCGGGTAAACTCGGGTACTACCACTACCATTACTACAACTCACAGGTACTACCACCACCACCACCATTACTGCACCTCACAGGTACAACCACCACCACCACCACCATCATTACTGCACCTCACAGGTACTACCTCTACCACAGATACTACAGCACCATTACTACACCCCACGCGTATTACCACCACCATTACTACATCCCACAGGTATTACCACCATCATTACTACCCCCTACAATTACTACCACATCCATTATTACCCCCCCACACAGTTATTACCACTACCATTGCTGCCCTCTTTCCTTTAGTTTGGTACCCCCTATTTGTTGGGGTCCCTGTAGTGCAGTTGGATTCATTCTCGACTCACAATTGGGAATTCAGAGTTCGAATTCTGGCTGGGACAGAAATGGTTGGGCATGTTTTCTATCACCTAATGCACCTTTTTATCTGACAGTAAATAGGTACCCAGGAGTTAATCAGCTTGTAGGGTAGAATCCTTTGAAGGGTCTGTAATTCGACCTTGGAGGAACACCCAGTATAGGCCTCTAAATACAATATGGTTTTATACACAACAAGTATGCAGGTCTCTAAATACAATATTGTTTCATTCACAACAAATTTGCAGGCCTCTGTAAATACAATATTGTTTCATACATAACAAATATGCAGGCCTCTGTAAAATACAATATTGTTTCATACACAACAAGTATGCAGGTCTCTAAATACAATATTGTTTCATTCACAATAAATTTGCAGGCCTCTGTAAATACAATATTGTTTCATACACAAATATGTAGGTCTCTGTAAATACACTATTGCTTCTATTACAACAAGTATTTAGGTTTCTGTAAATAAAATATTGTTTCGAATACTGCAAGTATGCAGGTGTCTGTAAATATAATATATGTA
Organism: Procambarus clarkii; assembly: GCF_040958095.1. Lineage (NCBI taxonomy): Eukaryota > Metazoa > Arthropoda > Malacostraca > Decapoda > Cambaridae > Procambarus > Procambarus clarkii. Next base: position 17,056,407 of record NC_091239.1, on the reverse strand, counting down.
TATCATAATTCTTAAAACTAAATAAGTATCTGGATGAGCTGTACTGAAATTTATTTTTGACAAATACTAAAATTTTCAAACAACAGGGAAAACTTCTGCATTCATTCAAGAGTATGATATACTGTATATATATATGTTTTTAAATAATTACACTGTACAGTATCTTTTTCTAAAATTCAAATTATGCATACACTACTGTTTTTAGTTTAGAATACAGTACAGTATTCATTATGCACCCCATACCTATCGTGTGGGACTGTATTTTAAGATGTTTACTTGTGACTAATAATTCAGATTGCTGCCCTTTATATATAAAGAATTAAGATCTTATCCTTGCATTGTAATTTATTCTAAACAATAGTTTGAATGAGATAATCAATTTTAGATCAAAATAAAGCAATAATGCAACACATTTAATATACTGTACAGTACATGATAAAGAACTTTGATCATTAAATATAAAATACAAACTTATAGACACAGGTTGAGATTTATTTTTCATGCTGCTTTGTGTGTTCTTCAGATATGATCGCTACTTGAGAAGACTTGGGTGTGTGTGTTGGTGTGCTCTGTGCTCTAGGCACACCCACTGTCGCACCTGTCGCCTCCTGTCTCGACCTCTCTACACCTGCCACAGATACCGCTCCTCATACCTCCCCTACCACCACAGACCCTACACAAGCACATACCTCCGCAATCTGGATATGATTGACTCTGATGACCTCAATTTGAGTACCCCACAAAAACCCAGCAAGACACCCACCAAGACGGACAAAAAGGAAGGTGACACAAGCGAGGATTCTGACTTGTTTGACAGTTCTCAGGTAGAAGAGATTGAGGAAGGGATAAATAAGAAGAGCCAACTAGCGAAACGGGAGAATTGGCTCAAGACCAAAAAACATACTAAAGATCCTGCTAAAAGTGATAAAGAGGGGACAAGAGAATCAGGGGATCCTTCTCAAGCCCACATTACAGGCACTAATGTAAACGAGGTACACAAAACAAACACTTCAAGTGCCGAGTTCTTTGACATCGATTGATCAAAACAAATTAGCATGTTTACATGTAACTACTTTACCCAAACACAGCAGTGCTGTTATATTGGATACAGTATTGTTTACTGTTATACTATGTGCTGTATACTGCACACTATTATACTGTACTATACTATGTTTTATACATATACAGTACTGTTATACAGTACTGTATATTGTTATACTGTACACAAACCTTAATACTTTTCTGTCACAGGCAAAGAGTGAAGTGTAATAGTTTTTTGCAATTATATATGGCACACTGTTGAAATATATATATATTATGGTTATAGAGCATATATGATTAATGAAACTACTGTAAACAAATCCACAAGGGCAGTGACAAGGATTTGAACCTGCGTCCGGGAGCGTCCCAGACACTGCCTTAATCGACTGAGTCTGGGGTGTCTGGGATGCTCCCGGACGCAGGTGCGAATCCTCGTCATGGCCCTTGTGGATTTGTTCATTTGATGCATCACGTTAGTGTGATCTCTGTGTGTAATGAAACTACTGTAGTTCTGTTTTTTAATAGTTCTGAATTTTAAAGTGCATAAGGTTAATGATTTTAAGTGTAAATTAGGTAATAAATTATTTTGAGATGTACCGAGTGAAATTCAAGTAATATTGTTAACACATTTAAAGATGATTTTACTGTAACTTGATTTAGAAAGCCCAACCACTTGGACTGGTCTTGCTTGTTGCAAGTCAGTGTTCGATTTCCAACCGTCCAAGTTGTTGGGCCCTATTCCTTTCCTTCATCCTATCCCAAATCCTATATACTGTAGTCATAATGGCTTAGTGTTTTCTCCAGATAATTACCTTACCTTGTATTAAGATAAAAATTATATGTCGCTTAATACTGTCTGTCTTTCTTTCTGTCTCTCTCTTTTATTGTGTTTGTGTGTGTGATATTACCTAAATGTAGTTACATAATGAGAGCTCTGCTCATGGTGTCCAGTCTTTCTTGTAATCCTTGGCATGACATTTTAAAGCTTTAATGATTTTGGCATCTTCCACCCTCTCATCTAAACCATACCAACTGTCCACAATTCTGTACACAAAAATTAACTTTCATAAATTTTTTATCACCTTTGTTATTTTAAGTAGGATCTGCAGCTTGAAGTTGCAGGTTTAAAAAAGTCCTCTTTGTCAATTAATTACCATTTTGAATGTGGTGATCATATTGCCTTTTGTTTTTCTGTCTAGTAGCTTTGGCCATATTTACCTTCTGTAGCTACTTCTCATAGTTCGTTTTTTAGGTCCAGAAGCCACTTAGTAACATGTCTTTGCATCTTTTTTACTTTGTCAATGTGCTTCTTAAGATATGAACATCACAAAACTGATGCATATGGTAATTTCAGTCTCGTCAAAGTGATTTTGAAATTTGCTAGCACAGCGTAGACTCCTCACGCAATATCTTTTATGCAATTCTCTGGTAATAGTTTTCTATTTATAACCACCAGTAGCTCTCTTTTTGTCATATTTTTGCCTAATTTATAGGTCAAATGAGGCCTGTTATCCCTTATTCCACATTCCATTGCACGACATTTATCAAGACTGAATTCCATTTGCCATTTGTTGCTCCTTCACTTATCATGATAGTTATCTAGGTCTTCTATTCTTCCTATTAGCATAGCATCATCTGCAAACATACTCATATAACTATGAATCTCCTAAGGTGATTCTTAATATCGACAATGAGCATAACTGATGCTTACACTGAATCTTGTGGTACTTCACTAGCAACATTTCTCCAGTCTGATGCATTGGTGATTCACTGCTTATTTTTTTATCAGAAAAGATTTATTCAATCCATGTCAGTAGTCTGCCTGTCACCCCCTTCTGAGTTCTAGTTTCCAGAGCAGCAGCTTGTCAAGAGACCCTTGTCAAAAGCTTTTTAGTGTAAGATCTCAGTGGCTCCATCATAAAAGATTAGTAGATTTCTTGCACACAACCTTCCAATTCGAAAGACATACTGTCTGTTCATTATTATGTCATTTCTCTCCAGGTTTTCTGCTCATTTGGATTTAATTACTTTTCTAACGATTTGATTATCACTTGTCAGTGATACAGATATATAATTTAGAGGGTCTTTTCTTGTTCAATTTTAATATTGTAGATTGGAATAATGTTTGCCTTTTCTATATATCTGCTGGGTTTCTTGCTTGTAAGAGTGTCTGTAAAATATTAGTGGAATGCTAACGGGGGAACTGGTCGGCCGAGCGGACAGCATGCTGGACTTGTGATCCTGTGGTCCCGGGTTCGATCCCGGGCACCGGCGAGAAACAATGGGCAAAGTTTCTTTCACCCTATGCCCCTGTTACCTAGCAGTAAAATAGGTACCTGGGTGTTAGTCAGCTGTCACGGGCTGCTTCCTGGGGGTGGAGGCCTGGTCAAGGACTGGGCCGCGGGGACACTAAAGCCCCAAAATCATCTCAAGATAACCTCAAAAAGATGCTAAGCTTGTGTGTGCATCCCCATAGAACCCAAGGTGACTTCATCTGGATTGACTAATTTGTTTCTTCATAATTCCTTAAGCAGTTTAACTACTTGGTCTCTTGACACATCCAGGAACTCTACATTGTGCTGTAAAGTCTGTTTTGGAAGGTGTCTGAAAACGTCATGTTACATAAACATGCTTTGGAAATGTCCAATTAGTTCTTCGCACAATTTCTTTTTCAGACTTTAAATCTGTTTCCCATTCTTAATCTTTGGATTTTATCGTTTACTTGCAATTTGCTGATGAATTTATAGAGGAGGCCGAGTGTTGTTTTGCATTATTAGTTGGCTGAGGCTAGAAGAGTAGATGCTATGTGTGCTGAGATAGCCTCGTCAATGTTGATGGTGTCATCACTAGGATATTTTGTATGTATTGATTCTGTGTCAAAGCTATTTGATTCCATGTCAAGGCTATTTGATTATGTGTAAAAGCTATTTGTGTCAAAGCTATTTGTTTCTGTGTTAAAGCTATTTGATGCTGTGTCAAAGCTATTTGATGCAGTGTCAAAGCTATTTGATGGTGTGTCAAAGCTATTTGATGGTGTGTCAAAGCTATTTGATGGTGTGTCAAAGCTATTTGATGGTGTGTCAAAGCTATTTGATGCTGTCAAAGCTATTTGATTGTGTGTCAAAGCTATTTGATTGTGTGTCAAAGCTATTTGATTCTGTGTCAAAGCTATTTTTGTATTTTCGATTTTGTTACTCATTGTGAGTGGAACGACTCGATTTTCAGTGATACAATCAAAAGGCCTTTGTGGAGTAAACTTTTACACATTTGAAACAGACATTAATGCCACTTAGTGGCCAACTCTGTTATTATACAAATGTTCAATATTATTAAGTCTGGATGACTTGTAGATTTTAATAATAGGTGTTGGTATACAATGTTATTTATTACATTTTATCCAATGTGTGTCAAATACTGTACATCGGTTCTTTCATCGTGACTAGTAAGTCGAGCTCATCTTTTTCATGTGTTAAAGCATAGAAATCTCTCAATGTATTTGAAGTTGTAGTCAATGCAAGTTTCTGAACTGAATTTGCTATTTTTATAAAGGCTGAAGATATAGAGCAGAGCCTGATACAGCCACCATGTACAGGCCACATCAAGTCTTGAATTACAAAGTTTCTATAGTTTTGTGTTCCACCCAAAAATTTTCTGAGGACCAAACCACACACCAGAAGATGAAGAAATGATGGCATTTTGGTCCATCCTGGACCATTATTAAGTCGTATTTGACGACTTGATAATGGTCCAGGATGGACCGAAACATTGTCGTCTTTTCATCTTTTGGTGTGTAGTTTGATCCACATCTTCAACATTATTGTGACTCATTGTCTGCAAAAATTTTCTATTAGAATAAAATAGGAATTAGCTGCATTGTTCTTCTCCACTATATGTGAAATTGTTCTTGTCTTTAGTGCTGTATCTTACATAACAAGGAATACTTTCTGTAGCCATATGAAATATCATAACGCAAATGCCAGCGAGTTTTTTCACAAGGCTCTTTTGTCAACATCCATTTACAATTTTGCTGAGGATGAGACATAATTAACTGCCTCTGTTTATCCCTCTTTGACCGTCTTAATAAAATCTTCACTTATTGTTATAGTAACATTAAAAATCTTGGACCCAGTTTCACGAAGCAGTTATGCAAGTACTTACGAACGTGTACATCTTTCCTCAATCTTTTATGGCTTTGGTTACATTTATTAAACAGTTTACAAGTGTGAAAACTTGCCAATCAACTGTTGTTATTGTTATAAACAGCCTCCTGGTGTTTCGAAGCTCATTAACTGTTTAATAATTGTAAACAAAGCCGCCAAAGATTTAGAAAAGATGGACAGGTTCGTAAGTGCTTGCGTAACTGCTTCGTGAATCTGGCCCTTGATCTATAGCTACATTTTAGTATATAATCTATTTTATGCTGTTTGACAGAAAATGTACACAGCAGGCAAATGGCTAAATCGTGAAGTTTTGAATTGTGTACAATGGGATTGTACACAATTGAATTGTAAGTACAGTGTACTTACCTCTAAATTATGAGGTAAGCAAACATTGATAGTTATTATTACTATAATTAGAATAGTAATAAAACAGTTTGCACTAAAAATCATAGACTTAATGTGGGATAATTTACACTAACATTTGTTTCTATATATTATGCTTCAGCACCACTGAAGACAAGACAAAAACCTCTATAATGTCAATACCATGTGAGAGAAACATCTACTCTATTATTGGCAACTTCATTTCTTAGTTTTCTTGCTTATAGAAAATGATGATAGGAGGAATTAACATAAATGTATATTGTAATGTGTTTCTCTAAGTGTGTAAAGCCTTATTTTAATGATAACTCACTGCCGTAAGTTTTCCAATAGCTACAGAGGTGACAACACTTTAAAGGTCATATGCAACTGTCTTGAAAAAGAATTACATTTCTTTCAAACAGAAAAAATACATTTTTGCTCGCCTCCATTTGGTACACGGGGGGAGACATCTCCCGTCATGCAGGGTGCAGTCGCACCTCCACCGATCTCCAGTATTAGCTCTTCATACTGGTAATGGCTCAAAAGGGCCACCACTTACGGGCTATTCATGCCCGTGCCACATTTTGGGTGGCTTAATCTTCATCAATCAATCAATCATTTATGCTGCATTGATGAGGAGTGTGACTGATGAGAAGAGTGGGGAAGGGTGAGACAGAGATACTCACATTAAGTAAACTACACCTAAATGACACCGAGAGAGGAACAGATAGTGTCAACAAACAATTGAGGCTAGAGACATGCTATCTGGATCATAATTAACAATTACTAAACACAAAAGGGCCATAATTAATACCTGTGGTACAATAGTATAGTATATTATCTCATAGGAAAGAGAAAAATATATGGCCTATTTTGATCAAATTTAGTTGCCTCTGGCATCAATCTATCTGGCTGGCTCTGAGAAATTTCAAAGATCAAAAAATAAAATAAAAACAAAAATGACAAAAAATATAACAATTGGTGTGGAAATGTACCTCTGGTCAAAATCTATTATCATCATAAACACAATGATGGGAAAGATGAATCTTGATATCACACCCTAAAGGAAATATAACTAATGACTTCATATGACTTTTCAAGTGTAGTTATACACTAATTTGTTTGTAATGTAGTTATTAACCATGTAGAATTTGTATTAACTAATAACTTAAAATTAAAGAGTCAACTGATATTTAAATAAAGTGATAAGCCATGCAAATTTTTGTTTAGTAGTTGAACTTTTATCTCCAAAGATCCATGTTAGACACTAGAAACAAGTTTACCACGAAATAATACCATGCAAGTTTCTTAATTGTGACTGATACAGACACAATGACAAATGCCTAGAACCTTAGTGTAACTGTCATTGGCTCAAGTCTCATCTTAGTAGCATTTAATAAAATAGTCTCGTGTATGTTGCATTTGAACAAACATCTGTTTACGAAGTGCTTAATGACAAAAGTCTAAAATAATATCTCGGTGTTGTCTCTTTATCAGCTTAGCATACCGCTGGTGTTCTTTTGATAATGAATCTTCTATAAAGTTCAATTATTCAACCTGTTCTCGCACTTTCATACAGTCAGTATTGACTTATTAAATAAGTGCATATGTGACATACTAATTTATTGTGAATATTTTAGTTTACCTTGAAAAGCTTCATAGAAAACACCGACCTTACCTAATCTTCTCAGTATGTTAAGATAAGCATCTTATTGCTTCTTAATTACAATTATTACTTAACCTACTATAGGTATAGGTTAAGTAATAATTTTAATTACGAAGCAATAAGATGCTTAACTTAACATACTAAGAAGGTTAGGTAAGGTCGGTGTTTTCTATGAAGCTTTTCAAGGTAAACTAAAATATTCACAATAAATTAGTATGTCACATATGCACTTATTTAATAAGTCAATATTGACTGTACGAAAGTGCGAGAACGGGTTGAATTATTGGCAGTTATTCATTATTTTCCCTTCCATAATGATGGTCTTCCAAGAGCATATAACTTAAATATATATGTTAATCAAATTGCATTGTTTCAGTAGATAATTTTAAACAAACACTAATGGTTTTGGTAGTTTTAATACTTTCTGATATAGGGATAGTGTTAGTAATGCTTCCAAAAGATTTTGCTATAGTCACCATATAACGATTTCTAATAATTTTAAAATAAAGTATGCAGATAAGTGATCAAATTGCAAATGAAGAAATATCAATAATAGTTAAGGGATAGTTTGATAATGGACCATTACTGAGAAAGCGTCCCCCTCAGTGGGTGCTTGAGCCTTGGCTCAAGCACCCCACCAGGACCTGGGACCATATTCACGAAGCAGTTACGCAAGCACTTACGAACCTGTACATCTTTTCTCAATCTTTGGCGGCTTTGTTTAAAATTATTATCAGTTAATGAGCTCTGAAGCACCAGGAGGCTGTTTATAACAATACCTACAGTTGATTGGGAAGTTTTCATGCTTGTAAACTGTTTAATAAATGTAACCAAAGCTGTCAAAGATTGTAGAAAAATGTACACGTTCGTAAGTACTGTACAGTACTTGCGTAACTGCTTCGTGAATCTGGCCCATGGAGTCACGGGTACCTACCAGGGCCCAGAATCTGGCCTCCTTCAAGGGAATCAGTAATACTAGATCATTCCAGGCCTAAGAAAATAAAACACCAGAAAGATAGTGCCCCAAAAAATGAGGTGCTTTAAGAACATAGGCAATTACATGAACTATTGCATTGGGTCCTAAATGCCATGCAGTTGGCATATTTATTGCTCATCATTTTGGCATTAATGATGGAAGTTTGAATTGTTTACAGTACTGGTACTTTATTAGATCTTTTTATTCTGACTAATAAAGATGTCATGAAGGTGAAAGAGACTCAATATATGTCTAAGTACTGTATATTAAAAATCAAATTTTAAGATGCAACCTACACCCATCATCAAGGTACTGTATACAATGTCCAGCAGAACATTGTACTGTATACAGTACTTTGAGAAAGGTTGTATGTAGGTTACATACAAAAATTTGTTTTTTAATATACTTACACAGTATTGGGCCTTTCCTTCACCTTCATTCAAGCACTACAGTATTGTAGCAAGTTTCTCCAAAGATGTCACGTTATGAAGAGCCGGGATGTGTCCGGTAGGCACGTTAATCTTAGCAGAGTGAACAAGATAGAACCAATTAACACAAAATAGAGGATTGTTTCACAGATCCTAAACTTGTAAAATTAATATTGGACTGCATTGATGGTTATTAGGCCTCACGCCAAGCACCAGAATGTTAACATTCAAGGTTCAAAGGTAAGTGAATTATAAATTTTCTAACCTAGTGGAGTATGGAATAATAAAACAAATAACTTACCAAATACTTGTATAATCAATTCTTTGATCAAAAATAGTGTCTGCCACACAGGGCAAATGCATAACAACGAGACGATCACATGGCCTTAAAGGAAATACAACGTGGATATGATCAATAGTTCTCCATATTATATACTTTAAACAGAACGTGTGGTAATAATAAATAGTGTCATTCAGCCAGGCTCTAGGCAAGAGTACCATAATATATGCCCATATATATATATTGAACTCTATAAATAATTAAGAAAATACCCAGCTGAGACAAGGAGTTCCTCATTAAAGGAAAATTTATATGATAATCAAGCTTAATGCACTTATAGACTGAATGATTCCATACAATGTTTTTCTAACCCATGACCAACAGCTAACAAATAAAATTTAAAATTCTTGAAAACTCTCGATTCATACATAACAGTAATGAAAATGACAAAAAAAAAGCACATGAATATGAAATACTAAGAACATGTTTACATCAATGCACTTGTTGCCTAGATCCTTATTGCCCCCAAGACAAGTAGCATGAGCTTGCCTAACAATCCCTATGTCGGTGGCTGCGCTGGTAACTGATGGACGTCCTTAGTCATGCATGTCGTCGTCAAGTGTCTCGCTACCTTTATAAAGTCCGCCAAGGGAACGAGTGATAGAAACACTTGCCATAATAATAAAGATAAGTCATGCACTCCGATGTTCAATCCAGCTATTAACATCACATTTATGTAAAAATTCAATTTTAAATTATCAAAGGATGAAAAAAAAAAACGTTTCCTCAATTGTAACATGCTAACTAATGGTGTTAATTTGACGTTAACTATCACTTACCAGCGTTGACACAGTGTTAACAGCCGCAGAAAGAGGACTAGGCTTACAAAAGTAGAAACAGTAGATCACACATAAAAATCACTTCTGAAGAGAAAGTAGAGATAAGGATCACCCAAAATAAATGGAAACTTTCAAATCACTTCAATATTAAATCCAAAATTACTGCATGGGTTTTCATAAGTAATGATAAAGTTCATTTCCATTAGAAACACCATAGAGAAAAAACTCCCAACAAAGAAAGAAAAACTACCAATTGTGTAAAAAAAACTTAACCACACATGCCCTCACAATTTGATATCTCCCAAGAAACACTGGGCTCTTCCAAGAGGAAACCCCCATTTTCTGACAATTAGATAAATTGCCCCGTACAAAGACCATTCATTACTGACGATGAGAATATCGTCAAATTACAGCAAATGCGATGGAACTGTTAGAAGCACCTAAAGTGTTACCACCCAAGCTTCCTTTTTCCCTTCATTTTAATATTGCATAAATTGCTAAAAATATCAACAATTTTAAACACTTTAAATGTGCTGGAACTTGTGTGTGGTTGCCTTTTGAAGTTAAAATTATTCTTTGGCCTTATAACTTAAAACAAATAGGAAAAAAATCACCTGGGAAGTAGCCAGGTTATCTGTATAGCTACTTTTCAAGCAGGAACTGGATATATTACTGATTTTTAAGCATTTCATACAGCCATAACAATTACGATCATCTTTGAAATGAACTAGAATTTATTGCAAGCATTATAAGCATTTTCTAATGCTGCTCATTTCTTTTAAGAAATATGCATTCCTACCCAGTGGAATGATACTTTCACAGAGAAGTAAGTCTTCATTCTCTCCACTGGACCTTACTAGCCACTTATTTTCTGCTTCAAGTGTCTCAATAATCACTTTCAGTTTTCACAAAGCTGGTTATTTGTTTTGTGACACCACGAAGCTGTACACACTCTGACCCTCGACCAATGGCAGTTGTGTCCAGAGTAGGGATGTTGATTCACATATCACCAAGCATTATATCATTGCAAACACCACAGCAACATCCACTAACAAGTCCTGCCAGAGAAGGCTAATCTGTGTGGCCTGAAATCGTGTGTTTCATGCCCATTAGCAGGCGTAGGCCATCGTTACAAACAGAACCGTATTCTTGCAGTTTTTCTTAGCCCTGGTTTGTGTGATCCACAAACCTAGAAAGAAGCTTGACAGCCTAATTATTCTCATCATTAGAGCCTTTTGCTTGTCTCCTAATGAGAGCCTTTGCAATCTCAGTCCTGAGGGCATCATGCTGCTTTTGGTCTGGGAGGGGCTGGACAGAGCGGAGTCCATTAACAATGTCCTTTGTCTTGCCAAAGTAGATCTCATTAAGCGTGTTGCGGATCTTGTTCTCCATGTCTTCCACCATACGGCCAATATTCGCAATGTGTGGAGATGACTCGGAAACGGGGCAGTCTTGTTCCATCTGTTGGAATGATGAAGTCGTAATAAAACCATTTAATATGCCACAAATGTTTCTGTATCTAAATCTTACATTCTTCAGTATAATGTATGCTATTAAAGTAACATCTGAAACTAAATTGTATTAAAATTAGGACATTGTATAACTACAAAACTTGAAAATGTTAGCAAATTTGTCCACTAGACTGAATTGTAATAGTCAATATTTTGAATTGTCATCCATTTATTTAAAATAACTACTACAGATCCAACTTTAACATTTAATTCTGCTGTTAATTTATGAAATGAAGCAACATTCAATTAATGTTTCTGCCCAAAAACGCTATGCATGCTAGTGGCTTTACAAGAATGTAAAAACATCAATGCTATGTACTTTCATCAACCCAATGTACTTTCTTGTATATACTGTATATAAATAAATAAATTAATTAATTAACTGAAAATAGTAATAATCATGTTAGATTTCCAATACTGTACTAAAGTCTACAGAGAAAAAATGGAAGTCATTTTGAGCTGTTTGATGTGATGATGTTTGTATATATTTTAGACAGCAGTGTTAAGTTGTATGAAAAGGAAACATATGCCAAGCTATATATTAACACCGGTAAGTAATGGTTGACATTGCACTCTGATATATAATTTCAATCTATATAAATAAAAATGTAAATGTTCGTTTGTTCAAAATAGCTAATCTTCGAAAGTTCTGCACCGATTGTTTTGAAATCTTTACACAACGTTCCATTCGCATCCAAGCGGGCTTTTATATGCATATATTATAGATGTCACGTCTGTGATGAGAGAAAAACATGCATTTTTGAAAAACTGTTTTTCATGTGAAGGAAACCTTTGAAACCTTTTTACCGATTGCTTTGAAATTTTGACACAACGTTGCATTCGAATTGGCGCGTGTGTTTATATACCTACTACTGTATACATGCTTCACCTGTGACAGGAAAAAACATGCTTTTTTTGTTTTTAAATCAGTGCCATCTGTTGGACGTAAGAGCAACACACACTGTAATCTCCGAAAGTTCTCCACTGATTGCTTTGAAATTTTGACACAACGTTCCATTCGAATACACGCGTGTTTTTATATACCTACTATATAGATGGCACACCTGTGAAAGGTAAAAACATGTTTTATTTGAAAAACAGCACCATCTATTGCACGTAATAGCAACACACTATACTAAATATGTTACGATTCCATTTCAGTGTTTCCAATTGAATTGATAAATTTAATTTCCACAGATTTTGATTTACCTGTATTTTCATTTTGATTTCATTATTTTGTGTGACATTGCATTGAAATTGAGCTGTGTTGTTTACCATACCATTCATTTCGTAAGTACTGTACAAGTATAGATGCCACACCTGTGACAGGTAAAAGCATTCTTTTTTTTTTAAGAAACAGCACCATCTGTTGCACGTAGGAGCAGCACACGCTACACTAAATATGTTTAGATTCCATTTCAATGTTTCCAATTGCATTGACAAATTGAATTTCCATAGATTTTGATTTATTTTTATTTTTATTTAATTATTTTGAGTGACATTACATTGGAACTGAGCTGTGTTGTTTACCATACTGTTCATTTCGTGAGCAAAAGTATGGATGCCACACATGTGACAGGTAAAAACATGCTTTTTTGAAAAATAGCACCAACTGTTGCACGTAAGAGCAACAGACGCTATACTAAATATGTTACGATTCCATTTCATTGTTTCCGATTTTATTGATAAATTGAATTTTCATAGATTTAAATTTATTTTAAATTTTGATTTAATTATTTTTGTGTGACATTGCTTTGGAATTGAGCTGTGTTGTTTACCATACTGTTCATTTTGTGAAAACCGTTTATTTATTTCATTGTTTTTATTTTTTTTTTAACTTTTTCTTATACTGTATTTCAATGATGAGAACATCAGATCATATGATGTTCCCAATTTTCTGACGGGAGCATCAGATCATTTGGGAATGCATCAGACGAGGGAGTGGGGAATAGTGGGGAGGACGAGGGGACAGGAGTGGGGGATGGAGGGGAGGACGAGGGGACAGGGAAGGGGGTAATGGTGGGGAGGACGAGGGGACAGGGGAATGGAGAATGGTGGGTAGGACAAAGGGACCGGGGAGTGGAGGGTGGTGGGGAGGATGAGGGAATGGGGAATGGTAGGGGGGACGGGGGAGTGGGAGATGATGGGGAGGACGAGGGGATGGTAGAGTGGTTAGGAGGACGAAGGGATGGAGGATGGTGGGGAGGACAAAGGGATAGGGGAGGGGAAGGGGGAATGGTGGGGGAGGATGAGGGGATAGGGGAGTGGGGAATGGTTAGGAGGATGAAGGGATGGGAGAGGGGGGAAATGGTGGGGAGGACTGAGAGACAGGGAAAGGTTGCTGTGGCTCAGCAACGCATGGCAGGGAACAGCTAGTTAAATAATATAATTCTAGATTAAAGAAACATTATTACCAAAATAAACTATCATGTTTGTAATACAGTGGTACCTCGCATAACGATTGCCCCAAAAGACGAATATTTTGGGTAACGAACGGCCCGATCGGCGTCAAATCGTCCCTTATGACGAACGCTGGTTTGAGTAACGTCAACACCACATGGTGGGGTCGCGCTGCTTCTTGCACATTCTTAGACGCCTCCGACGATGCACATAAATTATGTTGTTCTTGTTTAAAGATGCTAATGATGCTGGGATATAAAAGGGTGACTACTGAGATGTTGCAAAGCATTGACGTTTTTGTAGGAAAAAATGAAATGAAATGTCTGATATACAACAAATGTCAAAAAGGTTCGTTCGGTGTTCGGCAGGTAGGCTGCTCCATTATAACAATCTTTCTTTGTTTCAAATGTGTTCCATTTGTTTTTTATTTGTCATTTGCGTCTCAATAATGGAGAAGCCTACCTTACATACACTGAATAAACCATTATGACATTTTCCTTTCTTCAAATGTGTTCAATATTTATTTTTCATTTGCCTTATAGCAAAAGGTTCGTTCGGTGGTCGGCAGGTAGGCTGCTCCATGTTTCTTACATACAAAAAACGTAAATAATAAAAAAAATGAAGAATTTTGAAAACCAGTACAAATGTCAAAAAGGTTCGTTCGGTGGTCTACAGGTCGGCTGCTCCATGTTTCTTAAAAAAAAAAAAAAAACGATAAATAAAAGAACTGTTGAAACAATTTGAAAAATGGACAAATGTCATAAAGGTTCGTTCAGTGTTTGTCGGGTAGGCTGCTCCATTATTGAGACGTAAGTGACAAATACAAAACAAATGGAACACATTTGAAACAAAGAAAGATTGTCATAATGGAGCAGCCTACCCAACAAAAACTGAACGAACCTTTTGCCATAACGAATATGAAAGACAAGGGCTGCTGGCTGGGTTAGTACTGCGTGAGCAACCATTTGTGGCACACGTGCCTCTGGCTCTCAAACACCTGTCCCACACGGTGTTGAAAGACTGTGCTCAGTCGGTGCAATTCAGACCCTTTTGTTTGAAGAACATAAGGGTCATAACATTGGTGAAGCTAGGCGCAATAAGGGCTTAACACAACGGTCGGATGCCAGTGATACAGCACCTATGAGGATGATACAGCAAGCGTATCCAGGTGTAGCTCTGAGCCCCACCCTTGCCATCTCTAATGTATATAGATGATACATAGATGAATCGTTTTCTGCGTTCAGTGATGATGCATCTGATACAAGTAGCATAGATTAACAGTGTTAGCGGCTTCCATGGTGGTGGTGTTCATTGATATTTTCAAGAATACCTGAATCTTTTCCTGACTGATGGACACTCTTTGAGGCTAGCTGAATCTCTTCCTGACTGATGGACACTCTTTGAGGCTAACTGAATCTCTTCCTGTGTGGGACCTTACAAAGCGATCTTTTCAAGACTACCTTACAAATTGAGCTTTTCCTATAATCGTTTCAATACTACTTTATGCTTTACAAGCTTGGCTACATACCACCTACAAGTACTAAAGCCAAGGGTGCACGCAAGTGCGTTATTTGCAAGCACACATAACGATGAAACAGGAAACGAAAATCTATCTGTAGCTGGTGCAAGGAGAGCAAAGTCGCGCTGTGTACCATGGACTACTTCGTTGACTATTATGCACCTCCAAAGTACTGAGTGTGTAATACAGTGTGTTACTGTGTAAATAATATGTGAAACTGTACATATTGTAATATTAGTGAATTTTTACCACGTAATATTGTGACAATAAACATTTATTGTGGACACATTACTGACACATGTATCACAGTTTCATGGAAAATTATGAACATTCTACTGTATACATATTGTAAAGGTCACAAATATGCATCATATACGATAAATGAAACAAATAAAACCACATTGGAAATGCATAGAAAAAATATTTGAAAATATATTTGTGGCAACACGCGGTGCTTGAATGGCCTGCGCGACCGTGTCTGGGAGCTTCACACACGGGCGACCAGGCCCTGATGACGTCACAGCGCACCTTGTCCACGCCCTCACAGCCAAAGTAAGTGGAATTTGGTAATTATTTTTACATAGTTCAGGGACGGTAATTTATCATTTTACAAAGAAAATTTTTATTTTGGGGAACATTTGATGTCATGCACTCTGGGGAAATTTCACAATAAACACAGTGCATCACACTGGTTACATGGGGGGACACTCGTTTTGTATGACGTCCGTTTCACATGACGAACATGGAACGGATTAAATTCGTTATGCGAGGTACCACTGTACTATATAGCCAACATTTTGTTCAAATTTACAATGTGGCTAATTTTCCTAAAAGTACAGTGCTAGTACACACCAGATGAATCACCATATTTGTAGGCCACAAACCACGGTTAACAAATTCATATAGATTTTGTTTATTTACACATCACTTTCAAATGAACGGGTAGCTGCAGGTGCATGCATTGTGCCGGTGCTCTCCAAGAAAGTAGGACACAGAAACACACACGATCAAGACACAGAACATTGTTAATAAGTGACTATGAGAGTGTGGAGGATATCTTGAGATGATTTCGGGGCTTTAGTGTCCCCGCGGCCCGGTCCTCGACCAGGCCTCCACCCCCAGGAAGCAGCCTGTGACAGCTGACTAACACCCAGATACCTAATTTGCTGCTAGGTAACAGGGGCATAGGGTGAAAGAAACTCTGCCCATTGTTTCTCGCCGGCGCCTGGGATTGAACCCAGGACCACAGGATCACAAGTCCCGCGTGCTGTCCGCTCGGCCGACCGGCTCCCCAGCGTTAAATTTTATATCACCGAACTCGCAATAAAATTCTCTACACAGACATATGCATATAAATGTAGAATCATGATTGCGGCCAACACAAGAGTGTGTGAAGTGGGCGATTACCCTAGTTGTGTGACCAACTCAATAGTCTCTCCTCTAAGTTACAATACAATGTCGTTTTCTCAAATAGGCACTGTGCCTATTAGGGAAAACGGAAATTTAATGGCAAACATTCATACAAATCCCAAGTCGATCGAGTAGTATATACCCACTATAACACGGACTGTGTGATATTACCTTGTCAACTACCCAAGCACAGTCATAGAAAATAGTATTTGTGTATAAAGAGAATTAAGTGAATGATAGTGATTAAACTACTGTATGACATTCGGTAAGAAATCACGTCACAGGCAACCAGGAACACTTTTGGGATACTGGGATCAGTTTACAAGCAAAGCGTTACAGTACACCTGGTACAATACTCTGGCCTACCGCAATTCGTTCTTCAGTCGAATTATCTTTGGTCACCGAGCAAAGCATTTGACCCAACTTGTTGCACTTGAAAAACACACGAGTGCATACTTGTACTTCAGACCATTTGCACTCACTTCCTATCTATAATGCCCAAAACACTTTGAATACTAGTGGCTTTATTAAATATGCATTTTATGTAATGGCTATTCAACCACTGTACTCCATTGTTCGGTATAACTTTGTAATACAAAATTATATTATAATTACTATTACCAGTTTTACAAGGTAAGCTGCCCGGTACCAAGTTCAGTTCAATGTCTGCCAGCAGTTCTCGCTCTATCCATCCTCTTGCATGTTCATTTTTATTTTATAATTACTGTACCTACATGCTCTACTGAACATCTACAATGCCCACCATGTCTCCACTGATGCTGAGAAGCATCATGAACCACCACACCATTATCATAATCACTCCATGTATAATTTAAAATCTCAAAACTGTATAATGCTGTGTATGTGTGTGCATAAAATTTTTCATTTCAGCTGCTCTACGTTATTCAATTTGAAATTATATGTGCACAGCCATCTCACTTGGACATCAGACCCTCTCACCCCTCCATCACACAGCAAACTGAGTATCCACATGTCCCTGGACCCAACGACTCCCCACCTGGATTCCTCCCAGGACGGGGAATCCAGGAGGAATCCAAGTAGGAGGGAGTTAGTAGGCATCCATCAGTCTCAGGAGACTATGGAGTTGTGCACTGGGTTGTTGGTCTGGAGTGGCCAATGGGAGGAATCCATTTGGGGTGTACACCAGGAGTCATGAATATTTGCATTTTTTTGCATTCATTGTTTTATAAAAATTTTTTTTATATTTTTTGGTTCACAAGTAGTGGCACTGATGACAGCTGCATGCCAAGAGTTAAAATTAATTCTTACTTAATCTTAAGAGAGATGCCTAATGCACTGACCTGTCTGGTAAGTGAGCCGCCTAGGTTCATGGTGCCAGATCCCTGTTTATTAGTTTGTAGCCACAACATCGCAGTAGAAGTGAGCTTGTAGTGCGCCGAACGTCCACTGGATTTCTCTACTACCTCAACAACATGGATACTATCCCAGCAACCTTTAATTTTCTTACTACCATCACCAGCTTTTTTTATGAGAATTACACCTGTGTAAAAATAAAAAGTTAGTTGTATCAGTTAAAACATTCAATACTGTCAAAATTGGAAAGACAATTCTAATTCAACATGCAAATTGTTTTCTATATATATATACACTTGAGATTTCCAAATACTTTCCTTCAGACTTTAGAAACAACTACATACAGAAGCTTCCCCAAAATATCAGTCCCTGGCTAATACACATTATCTACTGTAGCATGCAATGTGGTGCTACACTGTGGATACTGTCAACCTTCGCTGACTGTGCCAGATCACTGTGACCCCTCTCACACTTCTCATTCATACACTCACCGTGACCCATCTCACGGTTCTAACTCATACACTCACCTGTCTCACTCATACACTCATCTGTGAGTACATGTCTCACATTACTCACTCATACACTCACTGTGACCCCTCTCATAGTTCTCACTCATCACTTACTGTGGCCTCATAGTTTCATCCAGTGCACCTATAACAAATATGGAGCCATTTTGCAATCTTGCTGTCAATTCAGATAGAACCCCTTTACCTGGTAACCCCCCCCCCCACCAGCCTTTACACACACAAGAGTTCCTTCATAGAGTGCCCCTAAAATAATTCTGATCCAGTATGAATATAACATTGAAATGATCATAATTGGGAGCATCATAAATTAAAAAAATCCAGTTTCTACTTACACTTTACATGTACTGTATAAACAACCACTTACTGCGCTGTAGAAGCAACACTTATATGGACCAAATAAGCAACAAAGATACAGGTATTTATTAATATATATGTATATTAATTGTGAGCTGGGAATCATGGGAACGTTACCTGCAAACCCATGGTCTAGGTCCCAAAGATATACAGAAGAAACGCCACCTTCAAAGTACATATCACGGTATTGATCAAACGCCTGATTTGCATCTAATTCTAATTTACGTAGCCTGTCGCTGGGCATAGCTCCATCTTCTAAAGGCGGGTCATAGGTGTTGCTCCACGGTGACCTGGAAAGAGAGAAAATTGATTTAAAATAACAAAATAAGAAAATTATGCAATACAGTATAATGGTTATCTTGAGGTTATCTTCAGATGATTTCGAGTCTTTTTAGTGTCCCCGCGGCCCGGTCCTCGACCAGGTCTCTATCCCCAGGAAGCAGCCCGTGACAGCTGACTAACACCCAGGTACCTATTTTACTGCTAGGTAACAGGGGCATAGGGTGAAAGAAACTCTGCCCATTGTTTCTCGCCGGCGCCTGGGATTGAACCCAGGACCACAAGTCCAGCATGCTGTCCGCTCGACTCCCTGGTGGTGCTCATATCACACACACACATACAGAAGATAAGATTTTTATTTACTCCCATACAGGATGAAACAAATGAAAGTGAGTGGTGCTCAATGTGTAAAGCAAATGGCAGTTATCTTGAGATGAATTCGGGGCTTTAGTGTCCCCGCGGCCTGGTCCTCGACCAGGCCTCCACCCCCAGGAAGCAGCCCGTTACAGCTGACTATCTCCCAGGTACTGTACTTATTTACTGCTAGGTAACAGGGGCATCAGGATGAAAGAAACTCTGCCCATCGTTTCTCGCCGGCACCGGGATCGAACCCAGGATCACGCATCCAGTGTTCTGTTCGCTCAGCCACCGGCTCCCCTGTTAATGCACCCTTTTTATGCTCCCTTTAAATATAATAATGTAATCCTGTGAGAATGTAGATACGCCGTTTGAAGATAGTAAGACAGTTTTAACAAATTTACCTATAGGAATCCCCATCTCTGTTGTAGTCACAAAGTAAGTAATCTTTTCCACTGTTCTTGTCTCGTGCTATCTTAAGAGGCTGATCAACAGATGACAAAAGTTCTTCACACAATGATGGCACCAAATCAATTAAGTCACTCAGGTTACGCTCTATTTGCTGAGGAGGCAGCCTGCGCATCAGGTCAAGCGCACAGTCTAACTGCTGCTCCATCTGAAACAAAAAATATATACATTAATACAGTAAAGTACAAAGTATGCTTTGACAAGCACCTGAACATTAAAGATATAAAGATCATAAATATTCGTAACAGATAAAACATTTTGTCATGATGTCAAACAAATTTATCCTTTATCTGAGGTCAAGTAAAAAAAATAATAAGCCTTTAGTTTATAAAAATAGCATTTCTAAGCAGATTATGAACCGTAAGGCAGGATAACAGAGCACAGGACGCTTTTCAAACATCCTTTTAGGGTCATAACCTGTTTAGATAAATAGAGATTTTATGATCTAGTCAAGAAAGACCAACAGTGGAGCTGCTCAGAAATTCAAGCTTTACAAAACTTCCTTTCCCTAACATCACTGGGGGGACTGCCAAAGCTTCTAGTTAACTACTAATTGCCTAATTATAGTTAGTATAACTATTTATATGCCTAAATAGTATAACTATTTACTTAACTGTATTACCTATTTACTGCAAGGTGAACAGAGGCATTAAGTGAAACGAATGTGCCCAACCGAATGCGAGTCGAGAACAAACCCGACCGTACTACCGAGACCTCCCCCCCCCACGACACCCCTATGCAACATGATTCTTAACACTTTGGCCAGGCCAACGGGCCACCCGCATTGCACTGCAAGGTAGGCCGTGCATTGCTGGCGAGCACACAACTCAATGTTAAACTCTTTCACTCACAATGTTTATACGTAATAATAAGAATAAGCAAAGATGAATATACAATATGACGGCGTTGGCGTCATGCCCCGAACTGCACGCATTGTTTTGATGACTCCGAGAGCGTCATCATCATCCAGCGAAAGTGTTAAGACACCGTGGAGAGTTGTTGTATTGTGTTTCTGGCTCAATGGATACAGTAACTTAATCCTTGACATGTAGTGTAGGGTTCAGGGCAAAATGTACAACCCACGATTAGCCTAGACTCAGTTCACTGACATTATTGGTTTATTTTTGCCTCACACCAATATATAGTGGGACAGCATCATTTTAGGGCATGTCAAAGAACTTAAGAGGCTGGTTATGAATACCTGCATCTTTCTACAAGTATGAACATAGCCGACAATACAGATGAAGATGAACTAGAATGCATTGTCACTACAGTATATTAACAGATGCCTCATTGCTAGATAACTTATTTCTTTACTGATTTGACTTAATAACAAGACTTTCTTTACATACAGTAAAGATACAAGTCTCCAAGCACGTAACATAGCTTATTGCTCTTCAGACAGTATTAAAAAGGAGAAACACAATAGTTCCTTTACGTAAACATTGCTAGTATGAGAATAAACACTATTACGCTTTGCCCGAAACACTATGCGTACTAGTGGCTTTAGGTATTGTATGTACTACCTCTATCTTTAAATCTAACAGAATGTTTGTACTGTAACGCTGCAACTATGTATGTACTGTTCCTAAATAAATTATTATTATTATAATAATAAGAAGAGATGTTTATCTATCAAGTTAAACCCTGTGCCGCCATGTCATGCTACACAATGAGAAAGCAATGAACTATGACAACCTAGGACAGGTCCCAGCACCTGTAAACTGTAGACCAAAGAGCAGAATCCAGCCACAAAACCTGTATGCTCGGTGAGTACTTTTCAACATGTAACCTTAATGCCCGATTTAATAGCTCCCAGGGACTAATACACTGTATTTGGCTATGATTGATTAGATCAATTTATTGGTAAAAGTAATTTTTATTTCTAGTAGCAAAGAGAATCTGTTAGAATTACTGCACCAAGTTTCACCAACAAACACCTTTTTATTTTCCTTAATTACATCTGTTTGCACCATTTTCAGGTCACACACACATTATGTTGTATTTAGTTATAGTGTTAAGTAATTCTATATTCAAGTACAGTTCAGTATTACACAAGTCGGCTTAAAAGTAGATGATAGGCACTGGCCGGTGGCTCAACCCAAAATATAACAAACAAAACTGTCTACTTCACATTAATCTAATAACTAGTATCACACAACTTTGAATTCACCGTTTTAACATATAGCATATCAGATTGTGAGTTACAATGGCAATGTCTTGAACTAACGTTATTAAGACGGGAGTAGATGACCTGTGGAGGGAAGCAGAAGGCAAGCAAGAGTGTCAGACGTGCCCCTGGGCACCCTCAGGCGACCCCTGGAGGTCACACCAGAGAGAAACTTGCAGGCCACCTGTCTCTTCCAACACCACAACCCTGCAACAAATGCCATCAGCTGCTAGTCTAAACTACCTAATAGTGCCCCCCTCAACCATCTCGTTGTTGGAGGGTGATCCTTTTGACTGTTGTGGGTGGTGGTATGGTATACCTGAGAGGTGTAGGGGGGTGGGGTGGGGCTCACGTCTGGTGACCCAGTTGTGGCTCCTCTGGCTCTCCTCTACCTCAACCAACTCTTCAATACCAGCCCCAACTAGCCCTACCTAGCCACTCAGCCCCAACTCTGGCCTAGCTAGGCGAGTGAGGAGTCCACCCTCAAGTGGGTCAAGTTACTACTCGAGGCTGATATATTGGGTAAAAGGAGTGAATCACTTTGCTGGGGATGGGCGTACTCTTGGCCTTCACCAGACACCCGTTCCCCTCAGCCCTTATAACAGCCGTGTGCCCCGTATTTCCAGCCCCCGCGGCCACAGTTGCCCCTCCCCGCCACACACACTCACACACTTACCATGATACTCGCCTATCACAGCTAACTTGAAACTAAAAATAAGAATATCTTCCCCGTCGGGCGGCTGCTATCGGCTTGGAGTATCACTGTTCAGCCGAGCCTCTCTTGCCTCTCTCCTCCTGCCTCTCTCTCCTCTACCGCATCAAATATCTCACCACTGTTATATTTAGATTGTTATTACTATTATGGTTTGAGTGTGAGGTGTGTTGTTAGTTATAATAAGGGGAGGGTGAGTGGAGGAGTAGTATAGTTCCTCGCTTGAGGGTGGAGTGGGTCACGTGACGTATACTTCCGGAGTGTTTTGGTTCAGTCTGCAAGTTGTTGTTATTGGCCCGAGTGGTCCCTCTCGTGGTCCCCAGTGGTCTCCCTCGTGGTCCCCGGTGGTCTCTCGTGGTCCCCAGTGGTCCTCGGTGGTTGGTGGAGGCCCTGGGCCACACCACGGCAGTGTGAGGCGGCCGCCACACGCGTCAACACCTTTGAGCCAACACCAACGTGTTGAGCCACTGAGCAGGACGGGTGCTGTGTTGCACTGTGCTATGCTCTCGTGTGCTGTGTTGTGTTAAGACTTGTGCTGTGCTGTGCTGTGTGGGGGGGATGTCGACACTAACTGCCAGTAGCCAGGTGGCCATGGGCGAGCCAGCTGAGATCAGAGTCAAGATAGCCTACAGTGGGTAAGTTGACCGGTCTTGCCACCTGTCACTTGCTAATACACCTTAATTAATACACCTTCGCACAGTTAAAGATGTCAACATTAGTCTCGGCTGCTAGCTCAGTTATAAACCCATATACGCCTCATGGCTGAGTGGGCAGCACTCTGGGGTCATAGTCCTAAGGCTATCTTGGTCTGGGGTCATTCGATCCATGGCAGAGGCAGAAACAAATGAGTAGACTTTCTTCCATCCTGATGCCACTGCTCACCTAGCAGTAAATAGGCACCTGGGAGTTAGACAGCTGCTACAGGCTGCTTTCTGGGTGTGTCTGTGTGTGTGTGTTTACTATTTGTATCTGCAGAATCGAGCTATTAGATCTTGGTCCCCCACCTTTCTAAGCAATTTATTTTTCCTCTATAATATATATTTCTCTCTTAACACATGTACGCCCCCAGAAAGCAGCCCGTAATAACTGTCTAACTCCCAGGTACCTATTTACTGCTAGGTGAACAGGTGCATCAGGGTGAAAGAAACTGCCCATTTGTTTCTGCCTCTACCAGGGATTGAATCCAGGCCCTTAGGACTACAACCCCTGAGCGCCGTCTACTCAGCTGTGAGGGCCTCAAACTAGCATGTGTTAGAGATAAATGTGTGTAGTTGACTTGGAGGATAAATTGGTTACAAAGGCAGGGGGGTCCAAGAGCTAATAGCTCTATTTTGCAGACACATATTGTAAATACAGTACTATATACGGACTGACTTGGATATCACGGTAGTCATGCACAAAATACAGTGTTTCCCAACCACTTGGACTAGTCATTAGATCGACAGCTTTACTTCCTGTTAGGGTCAGCGTTCAGTCACTGATGGTCCTAGTGGATAGGCACTGTTCCTTCACTGTCCATATAGCCGTGCTACTTGTCCTCATGTCCCTTCCAAGTGCTGTATAGTTTTTTTTTTTTTTTTTTTTTTGAGATATATACAAGAGTAGTTACATTCTTGTATAGCCACTAGTACGTGTAGCGTTTTGGGCAGGTCCCTGGAATACGATCCCCTGCCGCGAAGAATCGTTTTTTCATCCAAGTACACATTTTACTGTTGCGTTAAACATAGGCTACAGTTAAGGAATTGCGCCCAGTAAATCCTCCCCGGCCAGGATACGAACCCATGACATAGCGCTCGCGGAACGCCAGGCGAGTGTCTTACCACTACACCACGGAGACTGTCAAAGTTGTTGTTGTTTTAGATTCAGCTACTTAGAACAAAAGTTCAAAAGTAGCACGGGCTATGGCGAGCCCGTAGTGGACTTACCTGGCACAAGAGCGGGGCAAGTAGCACGGGCTATGGTGAGCCCATTGTGGACTTACCTGGCACAGGAGCAGTGCAAGTAGCACGGGCTACCTTACCTTACCTTGAGGTGCTTCCGGGGCTTAGCGTCCCCGCGGCCCGGTCGTCGACCAGGCCTCCTGGTTGCCGGACTGATCAACCAGGCTGTTGGACGCGGCTGCTCGCAGCCTAACGTATGAGTCACAGCCTGGTTGATCAGGTATCCTTTGGAGGTGCTTATCCAGTTCTCTCTTGAACACTGTGAAGGGTCGGCCAGTCATGCCCCTTATGTGTAGTGGAAGCGTGTTGAACAGTCTCGGACCTCTGATGTTGATAGAGTTCTCTCTGAGTACCTGTTGCACCTCTGTTTTTCAACGGGGGTATTCTGCACATCCTGCCATGTCTTCTGGTCTCATGTGATGTTATTTTTGTGTGCAGGTTCGGGACCAGCCCCTCTAATATTTTCCACGTGTAAATTATTATGTACCTCTCCCGCCTGCGCTCAAGGGAGTACAGTTTTAGGCTCTTTAGTTGGTCCCAATAGTTTAGATGTTTTACTGAGTGGATTCTAGCAGTAAAGGATCTCTGCATGCTCTCCAGGTCAGCAATTTCTCCAGCTTTGAAAGGTGCTGTCATTGTACTCAGTACAATGACAGCACCTTTGCAGCAGTACTCCACTCTAGAGAGCA
This sequence comes from Procambarus clarkii, assembly GCF_040958095.1. Lineage (NCBI taxonomy): Eukaryota > Metazoa > Arthropoda > Malacostraca > Decapoda > Cambaridae > Procambarus > Procambarus clarkii. The sequence goes on along the minus strand of NC_091239.1, from coordinate 17,030,983 downwards.
CAAGCGTTTTGAAAAGTATCATCATCGGTATAGCATCTCTAGTGTGAAAAGTTCTTGTTATCCAACCTGTCATTTTTCTTGCAGTTGTGACGGCTACTTTATTGTGTTCTTTAAACCTGGACTTGCCTGGCACAGGAGCGGGGCAAGTAGCACGGGCTATGGTGAGCCCGTGGTGGACTTACCTGGCACAGGAGCGGGGCTGTAACTTGACTGGCGCTGTATAACCATACTGGCTTAGCATTTTCTCCCAGTCTGTATAATCACCTAAAGCCACCCAAAGCCTCTTAGAATTACATAAATAAAGACAAAATATACTCACCTAGTTGGTGAATATATGTTTACTATAATCTTGTAGAATGTGAAATTTTTTTTTTACTTGGAAATATCATATTTGCCGCCATGTAAGACGTGCTTTTTTATTTTTAAATGTACAGTACTGTATAAAAAAAAATTGCCCTGAGTCTAATGCGACCGTATTACAGATGTGAGACCGAGCGTCGTAGGCTAGGGAGCCAGACGAGCATACTGGGTAAGTTCGCTAGGCACCAAAAGTCGTTGCTAATAATAAAATACTGAAAACAGAGTTATCACAGTCTGTTACCACAAACTTAGGAAAAATTGCATACGATGTACGTTGGTAGTTATGAAAGAAGCTCACATCATCTCACCACCTTACCCAGCATACATAACCCACACTTGATAAGTCATGCCCGAAACACTTTGCGTAATAGTGGCTTTAGGCATTGTATACACTAGCTCTATCTACAAATTCATCAATTTTTGTATCACCCCTTGTATGTATGTATTTTACCTAAATAAACATTTGAATTTGAATTTTTTTGAATGCATTATTTAATGACTTTGTTACCTCTAAGAAACATTTATTCATTATCTAAATAAATAATGCTCCTAGAAATTTGAAAGGAATGTTAAACTTTCATCCGCCTGTCAGCTATTTGCAATGAGTGAATGACAACAAAAGCAGAGCGCCACGACCGGGTGTGCTGCCCTGGTGGCTGGTCGACGTAACACAAAACATCGCATCCAGAAATACAAGCTTCACATCCTGTATAGCAATTCGCTTGCCCAAAATATAAACACAGTTGATTTAGAGGCGGTGAGAGTTGGGCTACAAAATCCACTTCAAAATATATTTCAATAAATGTATGATGAAACATACTAAAATAGTTATTTTCCAAAAAATATCCTTCTAAAATTGGAGGGTGTCTTTTATACCAGCAAATACGGTAAGCTCTTTTTTTTTTTATATGCAAAATACAATACAGTATGACCAAAATTAGTGATGGGTGATGCCAAATGTTGTTATTTAACATTTTTGTCAACATTTAGTCAACATAATACAACAACATTTGTTGTTGACAATCAGTGTGTCTTACTGACTTTGATGACCAAACCACAGCTTGGAAGGTGGAGAAGCGACGTCCATCCAGGACCATCATCAAGGCATGTGATAATGGTCTTATAGATTTAATTTGGCATCTCCCATCATCAGTTTTGTCTTAGTGCATTATAATATAGGTTATTTACAAGTAAAAGTTAAGTTTTTCACATTATACATTCAACACCAAAATTTCAGTAAGCGAATATATGGTAATTTGTTGTTGGGGGGCCAGTTGGAAAGGGTGACACTGAATCGAATCAAAACATAAAGATGTCATCCCCATGCCTGATGGCTTGTTCCTTGAGAACCACTGAGTGTAAAGAACTTGAAGCCCTGTAATGAGGGTGGATGTACTTAACAGCCACTTGGACAGGTTCTTACAAGAAGTGCCAGACCAACCAGGCTGTAGTGGATATGTGGGCTTGCAGGTTACTCCTAGCCTCTGAGCCTGGCCATCAGCACCTGGTGCTGATGCATTTTGTAGGCTTGGAGAGTGTAGGCTGGGCTTGGAGAGTAGAAGACCTCCTGAAACCCTCTCCTGGTATGCTCCAGGTAAGGTAGCATGGTGTGAGCCTTGCCCCAGGCCTGGCTTGGGGAGTAGAAGAATGCCCAAAACCCTCTCTCCAGGTATGCATTGGTGGCATTTTCAGTTGATACTGAAGATTCAGTATGCTGCTGCTTTATGGTACAGTATGTGCAGTTTGCATGAAGGTTTTCTCCTCCCAATGACTGCACAAGTAGTGACGTATCACCATAAATTACTGTACTCAGTTTCGATAGCCGACATATTATTACCAAGTTATTACTTAAGTGTAGTTACAGGTTGAGAGCTACTCTCATGGTGTCCTGTTTTCCGAGTACTCGTTGTCATATGATGCTTTAAAATGGACCTTTCATGGTATGTAGAGGTTATCTTGATGATTTTGGGGCTTAGCGTCCCCACGGCCCAGTCCTCGACCAGGCCTCCTTGCTACACATCCCCAGGAAGCAGCCCATAGCAGCTGTCTAACTCTCAGGTACCTGTTTACTGCTAGGTGAACAGGGGAGGGGCATCAGGGTGCCCCTCCCCTGTTCTGACCATTTTCTGACCCTGTTTCTGACCATTTGTTTCCACCTCCACCGGGGATCGAACCTGGAACCTTAGGACTGCGAATCCTGAGCGCTGTTTACCTGACAGGCCATACCTCTGTGCCATCCTACAGTTTGACTGTACAGTACAGTCATGTTAAAACAAAGAGAACCAATAAAAAAAAGTATAATTTCTTGCATTTGATAATCAAGAAATTATTTTCTCAAGGTTTTCTGAAAAGCATATCAATAAAAAAACAAACTTTTAAAAAAAATTGTAACCTTTTTATAAGAAATTTTTTCAACATATGGCATTACTGTATGTATATTTGTAGAACTGATATTTTTGTAGTTTCTTTCTACCCATCAATGCAGGCTCTGGAATTCTCATTTTGTCAATGGGCAGGAGGGTTTCAGTAATACAGTTGGGTTAATTTTTTACTAGTAATCGGGAATCCCGGGTGAAAGACATAATACTAATTAGTATTAATACTAATTAATACTAATAATAATTAGGTTTGGCACCTAATACCCCTGTTTACTTAACGGTAAATAGGTACCCAGGAGTTAGTTTATTATGGGGTTGCATCCTTGCGAGAGTCAATAATTCAACCCTGGGTGGAAAGACCTCAATTTTAGTCTAACTTGTATACATTATATACACTGGCTGCCAGTCCCCTAACACAATGAATTACTGTATGTGTGATCTTATCCTATGAATACCAAACACGTCAAGTTGAAAAACCTCTGTACACACTAGATTAAGATAAAGCTGTATTAATCCTTTCGTAACTCGCAACAACACACAATGGCACTGTCTTATATATGCCGATATACAAGACCTAAAATCAGCAAGGATAAAAGTACCTTTTATAAATGGTCTTTTTTTTTTTTTTTTTTTGAGATATATACAAGAGTTGTTACATTCTTGTACAGCCACTAGTACGCGTAGCGTTTCGGGCAAGTCCTTAATCCTATGGTCCCTGGAATACGATCCCCTGCCGCGAAGAATCGTTTTTTCATCCAAGTACACATTTTACTGTTGCGTTAAACAGAGGCTACAGTTAAGGAATTGCGCCCAGTAAATCCTCCCCGGCCAGGATACGAACCCATGACATAGCGCTCGCGGAACGCCAGGCGAGTGTCTTACCACTACACCACGGAGACTGTAAAGTAAAGTCTTCTAGTAATTGAATACAGTACAATGTTTGGAGAATTCACCAAAACTGACTACAGTATTGTAAATGGGCAGTGATATCTGGATACCAAAAAAAAAAATTATATTCTGTACAGTACTGTAAGTGTGATTGAATAAATGGGTCAAATTAAATAATGGTAATAGTTTAGTAAGCTGTTATAACCCTTTTGTTGCAGCATTACTGTTATGGCCTATAAGTTATAGAGGTTAAATAATAAAAAAAAATGCCTATTATTTCCAGTGATGCCATTAAAAAAAATGTGAAAAACAGTAAATATATTTTAATCAATGTTTTCTAATATCAATTATGGCACATGTATCTCGGTAATAAACTGTGTTCCTAAGACGCCCATCATTATGCTGTACTGTAAATACAATGAGTAAGAATAATTACAAAATATATGTATCTGTACTACAGTATAAGCATCTATAGATGCTAATACCTGTATTTTATATTTTTATATGTACTGTATTTAAAAAATTTGCTGGGATTGAATTCTCAATTTTTATTATGTGTAAGGCACAAAAAAATTCATATAGTACTGTATTCATGTAAAATTATGACAAAGTTAACATTTTATATGCACTCTGGTCTCTAAACTTTGGTGTCAAAAAATATCCTCTAGCACCTAAACCAGAGCATAAAATCAGGAATCAGTGGCCCAGTCTCTGACCAGGCCTCTCACTTGGTGTTCTGGTCAACCAGAATGTTGGATGTTGCTGCTCGCAGCCTGACGTATGATTCACAGCCCGGTTGATCAGTTGTACCTGGACGGGGCTCTGGAAGTTGTTCGACTCCAAGCCAAGCCTGGGGACGGGCTTGGTGTCTATCAAGTTCCCTTTTGAATGTGATAAGTCGGCTAGTTATGGAATTCAGGCATTCTAGGAGTGTTGTGTAATACTGTAATAATGAAACAATAGGAATATAGTACTAGAATGCAGACCATAATATGCATGGTTATACAGGTCTGTAATGTACTGTATTGACAAAAGTTCATTATAAATGGGTGATAATTGTCACCTGCTTGGTTGATCAACCCAGCAACCAGGAGGCCTGGTCAGAGAACGGGCAGCAGGGACAATGATCCCCGAAATCGTCAACGGGTAGACACTAGATAGGTAGGTGGAGACTGATCACAAGGTATCTGGATTTTTGGTTTGGTAACAAAACTCCAGATGGCACTAATTTGTTTATCAAAATCATTTGTATAAAAATACACACACTTCAGGAGTAACATATACCTAGGGGTCTGGTAGCTGAGTGGACAGCGCGCAGGACTCGTACTTCTGTGGCCCGGGTTCGATTCCCGGACCAGGCAGAAACAAATGGGGAAAGTTTCTTTCACCCTTTCTTTCTTTACCTAGCAGTAAATAGGTACCTTGGAGTAAGACAGATGTTATGGAGCTGCTTCCTGGGGGAAGGGGGTTGGGGGATAGTAACAGTTGAGAGGCAGGCCGAAAGAGCAAAGCTCAACCCCCGCAAGCACAACTAGGTGAATATATAGCTGAAAAAATATATACTTTTTTTCATATAATATACATTGAACAAAACATATGCCAATCCACGGTGGAAAGGCCACTGAACTTTCAAGCCTCCTCTCTCCACATCCAGATCAGATCCTCTTTCAAGAATTTCACCGCCCCATCCTTCTTCCTCTCACATCCTTTCCAAGCTCTTTGGACATCAAAGAAAAAAACATTAATATATACAGTGGTACCTCAGCTTACGAATTTAATCCGTTCCCAGAGACGGCCCGTAAGCCAAATACAATATTCGTAAACTGAAGTGAATTTCCCCATAAGATATGATGTAAATTGAATTAATCCATTCCAGACTCCCCAAAAAATTATCTTCAAAGTAAATTTTATACCCAATTCACCCAAATCTTCAGTACTAAAGTGCTGTATGTACAAGTTATTACTTACCTTTACTGATGCCTCTTGTTGGCATATGGAGGAAGGGGGGAGGAGAGGTATTAGTGTTTGGAAGGGGAGTCCCCTTCCATTATAACATCAGGTAGTGATGACTTCTCTGGGGTACACTCTGGCACATTTTGCCTGCATACCACAGGGACCTGCTTGTTGCTCACTGCTTGATTTTCTCACTAAAAAAGATCCATAGAAGATTGTTTTAACCTTCGTTGTAACACTTGTCTGTAGTGAGGCATCACATTGTCATTAAAAAGGGTAATGTAACGGTCTACTACAGCTTGCTCTCCCGGTTTGGTGCCTTCTTTGGATAATTACTTACTTACAGCTTGCTCTGGGCGAGTCGTTTGAACAAACAAGTGGCAAACAAAAGTTTGCATTTCTTCCCACAGTATACACCACTTCCTAATTGTTGAGGAAGGTACATTTGTTACTGCCTCCTCCTCCTCTCCTGATGACATTTCCTCAACTGCCTCTTGTTGCTGCTCATTGTGAAGGGCTAGGAGTTCTTCGGTAGTCACTTCTTTGCTGTGTTCCTCCACCAACTCCTCCACATCAGCACCATCCAACTCTAAGCCCAATTTCTGGCCCAGGGTAATAATTTCCTTAACAATAGGCACTTCAGGTCCAGGCTCAAACCCCTCAAAGTCTAGTTCTGAAACACAATTGGGCCACAATTTTCTCCAGCCAGAGATCAGGGTTCTTTGAGTCACTTCTTGCCAGGCTTTGTCAACGTGTTTTAAAGCACTACAAATGTTGAAATGGTTGTTCCAGAACACTTTGAGGGTGAGGTTTGTGGCATTAGTCACTTCGAAACATTTCCGGAAAAGTGCCCTTTCATAAAGTTTTTTAAAATTGGATGTGATTTTCTGGTCCATAGGCTGAATTAGAGGAGTGGTGTTAGGAGGAAGGAACTTTATTGTAACAAAATTAAATTTGTTCAACAATGCATCTTCCAAGCTTGGGGGATGAGCAGGAGCATTGTCGAGAGGAGAAGCACGACCTTGAGTGGCAAACTTTTCTCCTGCAGATATTTTTTTATGGCAGGGCAAACCACCTCATTCACCCACTCCATAAAAAATTGCCTTGTCACGCATGCCTTACTATTAGCCCTCCACATCACACACATTTGGCTTTTCTGCATATTATATTTTTTGAAAACCCTTGGATTTTCAGAATGATAACCAAGCAAAGGGATTAATTTTCAAATTGCCACTCGCATTTCACACAGCACAAGAGTAAACCTATCTTTCATAGGCTTGTGTCCAGGCCATGACTTCTCCTGGGTAATGTATGTCTTCTTAGGCAATCTTTTCCAGAATAGTCCTGTCTCATCACAATTAAACACTTGTTGCAGTAGATGTCCCTCACTCTCTACAAAATCTTTAAATTCGTCAATAAATCTTTCAGCTGCTGGTTTGCCTGAGCTGGCAGCCTCCCCATGCCTCACAATACTATGAATACCACTTCTTTTTCCAAATTTCTCAAACCATTCCCTGCTTGCCTTAAACTCCTTCGCATCTGCATCACTCGTTCCAGAGGTTTTCTTTAAAAGGTCTTCGTGCAATACCCTGGCTTTCTCACAAATGATGGCCTCTGAAATGCTGTCATCTGCTAACTCCTTGTTGTGTATCCAAATTAATAAAAACGTTTCAACATTCTCAAGTGCTTGTGTTCCTTGTTTCGTGATTGTTGATATCCCTTTTGCCACTTAGCACTCATAATATTCTTTTTCTCAGCATATACAGTGCATGTCGTTGACATGGATTTGTTGTACTGCCTAGCTAGTTAACAACACGTTTATGATTTTCATGCTTACGAATGATCTCATTTTTCCTCTATGGTCATTCTCACGTGTTTTCTTGGCTTGAACCTTACCACTGGCTTACTTGGGACCCATGGTGAGAGATATAATAAAAAAAATTACAGTATGTTCAAATAGCCAAAAATACAAAAAAAATGTAATTCTTTGCAAAAAATTCAGACTCGATAGTCACTAGGCGGGAGGCACTGCTAAACTGAGAGGCGATCGCCGTGCCACCACGCACTAGGTCGGCCCATGCGTGGTGGCCTCGGGAAATCAACAAATTTCCCGAGGCAAAGCTCATAACTCGATTCAAATTTTCTGAAGAAATTGGGCTTGTAACCCGAAAAGTTTGTAAATAGGGGCATTCGTAAGCCGAGGTGTCACTGTACTTTCTAACCTCAGAATTGCTTTTAAATAAATGGATAGCGAAATACTAAAGAAATTGTTCACGACTTTTGTTAGATCAAAGCTGGAATATGCAGCGGTTGTATGGTGCCCATATCTTAATTAAGAAGCACAACAACAAACTGGAAAAGGTGCAAAGACATGCCACAAAGTGGCTCCCAGAACTGAAGGACAAGAGCTACGAGGAGAGGTTAGAGGCATTAAACATGCAAAAACTAGAAGATAGAAGAAAGTGGGGTGATATGATCACTACGTACAAAATAGTAAAGGGAAGCGATAAAATTGAGGGAAGAATTCCTGAGATTTGGAATTTCAAGACCAAGAGGTTGTTGCATTTAAACTAACTAAACAAAGCTGCCGAAGAAATATCAGAAAATTCACTTTTGCAAACAGGGGTAGACAATTGGAACAAGTTAGGTGAGAAGGTGGTGGCCAAAACCTTCAGTAATTTCAAAGCGTTATATGACAAAGAGTACTGGGAAGAGAGGACACGAGTGTAGCCTTCATCCTGTAACTACACAGGTAATTACACACGCAGCCTCAGCCTTGTGGCCGAGTGAACAACGCTCAGGGGTCGTAGTTCGAATGGCCCAGGATCGATTCCCATCTTAGGCGGAAACAAACAGGCAGTTTCTTTTACCTGATGCACCTGTTCACCTAGCAGTAAATAGGTACCTGGGAGTTAGACAGCTACTAGGGCGACTTGCACAGGGGATGTGTGAGAGTGTGTTTGGGAGAAATATATGTAGTAGACATAAGAGTGAAAAAATAGATTGGCTAGAAAGGCGGGGTCCAAAAACTAAATAGCTCGATTCTGCACACACAAATAGTAAATACCAACACACACACACATAATGTAATTTTTCCCTATTGAATTGAGTAGTTCTGGTAATAAACAAACCCTTTTTTTTCCCTTACAGAGAAGCCTATATCACCTACATCCAGCCAACACTGGAGGTAGAGGCACTTGAGCAAGAGATCCGTGTAATATGCAAGTTTGACCCTAATCAAGTGTTCACTGTTAAGTGGGTCGATGAGGAAGGCAAGTAGTCCCTTTTTCTCTGAATTTATCCTGGTCCTTTAGTTTTGCCTATTTGAATGCTTTCTTCTTCGGTATTTCTCCTATTAAAATGTAACTTTTTGTATAGTTTTTAAGTGTTTGTCGTCATGTAAACCGGCATGTGAACTCTTGTCCTGTAGAGATTATTTCAAAGTTATAAATTTAATGTACAGTATTATAAATTGTTGGTTTAAAATATAAAATGTGTATGCTGAAAACTTTTTCATTGAAGAATTAGGTTTTTTGTAAACAATTCTTGGGTACATTTAAATAGTTATAAATTTAATATTTTACATTATTTTCACTAATACATTGTATTAATGCACCTAGCCTATAGATCTACTCTCTCTCCATCATGGATAGAGAGTAGATAATAGCACTAATTATGTAGTCGATCCCAATCCACATTGGCAGATCTCTTCCCTGCGGACAGGTTGCTTAATCATCATCATGTCTTTAGACCTAAAGTATTTCCTATTTTTATTCCTTTTCCTTTCTATAATTTTCATTGTCTTTCAATCACTTAAAGCTCCTGTAAGTAGTAGGCATCCATCAGTCTCGGGAGACTATGGAGTTGCGCTCTGGTTGTCGGTCTGTAAAGTACTTGCTTATAATTCTTGAAATCCAATAACCCTTGGGAGCTGGTCGGCCGAGCGGACAGCACACTGGACTTGTGATCCTGGGTTCGATCCCAGGCGCCGGCGAGAAACAATGGGCAGAGTTTCTTTCACCCTATGCCCCCGTTACCTAGCAGTAAAATAGGTACCTGGGTGTTAGTCAGCTGTCACGGGCTGCTTCCTGGGGGTGGAGGCCTGGTCGAGGACCGGGCCGCGGGGACACTAAAGCCCCGAAATCATCTCAAGATAACCTTTGCATAATTTTACGACTATAACATTAATCGTGTCTTAACCCAACCTGCTATTCAACTACTATGTTAGTTCTGTCCCAGCTGCATCTTTCCTACATCTATCTGTTGTTTTATTCCAACGTCACGTTCCATGCTTTCTTTTTCAATTCAGAATTTGATGCGTTACAGTCCAGAAAGATTTTGTTGTGTTTAATTTTAAAGCTAAAGCAGAGCAATGATGGTACACTTGTTCTTAAGCTCGACAGTTTAAGTGTATATTAAGCTTGAATATCAAATTTGATATTGAAGTAATGCTCAAAGCATTTGTGTTAATTGTGTTTACACTCTTACAGGTGACCCTTGTACTATCTCGTCACAGCAGGAGCTGGACGAGGCGGTTCGTCTCTATGACCTCAACAAGGACTCTGAGCTAGCAATTCACGGTGAGTGGTTGTCGTTATCATAGGTAATGTGAATCTCCCGATAATTCCTACTTTTATACTGATGTACTGAACGAGCAGCTGAGTGTTATGCACAAGATAATATTAAGGGTAGTCATCAGATGCAACCACAGTTTATGGTACGGTTTAAAGGTGGGTGTGGCAGGGCTGGGTATAGTGAGGGTGTGGCAGGGTTGGGTATAGTGAGGGTGGGTGTGGCAGGGCTGGGTATAGTGAGGGTGTGGCAGGGCTAGGTATAGTGTTTTTTTTTTTTATCATTATTATTTTCTACCACAGACGTGGCCACACATTTACAATGCTAATCAGCATATATACATTTTCTTCTGTCCTCCATGGACAGGGTTAGAGATGTGTTAAACATATAGTTCAAGGGTTTATTGGACCAGCCAAGCACAGAAGGTGATTCAGTGCTTTTAAAATGCTAAGCTAACCTACATACGTAAATACATAGATACACAGATTTACGCATGCCCTACATAAAGTGTTCGATGTGTCTTTTACATAGTGTCATTAATATGCATTTACAAAGGTGAAATGTAATTCTGATAAGCTTCCATATATACTTTATACACATACACACATACGTACACATACATATATACACACACATGCATTCATATACATTTCTCTTTTACTCTGACAGGGTGAGTTAGCTCATAGAGAAACTAGTGTGCAATTAAGCACTTAATCACTGAAGGTGATTAAGGTGCAGTGAAGGTGTGTGGGGCAGGGCTGGGTATAGTGAGGGTGGGTGTGGCAGGGCTGGGTATAGTGAGGGTGGGTGTGGCAGGGCTGGGTATAGTGAGGGTGGGTGTGGCAGGGCTGGGTATAGTGAGGGAGGGTGTGGCAGGGCTGGGTATAGTGAGGGAGGGTGTGGCAGGGCTGGGTATAGTGAGGGTGGGTGTGGCAGGGCTGGGTATAGTGAGGGTGGGTGTGGCAGGGCTGGGTATAGTGAGGGTGGGTGTGGCAGGGCTGGGTATAGTGAGGGTGGGTGTGGCAGGGCTGGGTATAGTGAGGGTGGGTGTGGCAGGGCTGGGTATAGTGAGGGTGGGTGTGGCAGGGCTGGGTATAGTGAGGGTGGGTGTGGCAGGGCTGGGTATAGTGAGGGTGGGTGTGGCAGGGCTGGGTATAGTGAGGGTGGGTGTGGCAGGGCTGGGTATAGTGAGGGTGGGTGTGGCAGGGCTGGGTATAGTGAGGGTGGGTGTGGCAGGGCTGGGTATAGTGAGGGTGGGTGTGGCAGGGTTGGGTATAGTGAGGGAGGGTGTGGCAGGGCTGGGTATAGTGAGGGTGGGTGTGGCAGGGCTGGGTATAGTGAGGGTGGGTGTGGCAGGGCTGGGTATAGTGAGGGTGGGTGTGGCAGGGCTGGGTATAGTGAGGGAGGGTGTGGCAGGGCTGGGTATAGTGAGGGTGGGTGTGGCAGGGCTGGGTATAGTGAGGGAGGGTGTGGCAGGGCTGGGTATAGTGAGGGTGGGTGTGGCAGGGCTGGGTATAGTGAGGGAGGGTGTGGCAGGGCTGGGTATAGTGAGGGTGGGTGTGGCAGGGCTGGGTATAGTGAGGGTGGGTGTGGCAGGGCTGGGTATAGTGAGGGAGGGTGTGGCAGGGCTGGGTATAGTGAGGGTGGGTGTGGCAGGGCTGGGTATAGTGAGGGTGGGTGTGGCAGGGCTGGGTATAGTGAGGGTGTGGCAGGGCTGGGTATAGTGAGGGTGTGGCAGGGCTGGGTAAAGTGAGGGAGGGTGTGGCAGGGTTGGGTATAGTGAGGGTGGGTGTGGCAGGGCTGGGTATAGTGAGGGAGGGTGTGGCAGGGCTGGGTATAGTGAGGGTGGGTGTGGCAGGGCTGGGTATAGTGAGGGTGGGTGTGGCAGGGCTGGGTATAGTGAGGGTGGGTGTGGCAGGGCTGGGTATAGTGAGGGTGGGTGTGGCAGGGCTGGCTATAGTGAGGGTGGGTGTGGCAGGGCTGGGTATAGTGAGGGTGGGTGTGGCAGGGCTGGGTATAGTGAGGGTGGGTGTGGCAGGGCTGGGTATAGTGAGGGTGGGTGTGGCAGGGCTGGGTATAGTGAGGGTGGGTGTGGCAGGGCTGGGTATAGTGAGGGTGGGTGTGGCAGGGCTGGGTATAGTGAGGGTGGGTGTGGCAGGGCTGGGTATAGTGAGGGTGGGTGTGGCAGGGCTGGGTATAGTGAGGGTGGGTGTGGCAGGGCTGGGTATAGTGAGGGTGGGTGTGGCAGGGCTGGGTATAGTGAGGGTGGGTGTGGCAGGGCTGGGTATAGTGAGGGTGGGTGTGGCAGGGCTGGGTATAGTGAGGGAGGGTGTGGCAGGGCTGGGTATAGTGAGGGTGGGTGTGGCAGGGCTGGGTATAGTGAGGGTGGGTGTGGCAGGGCTGGGTATAGTGAGGGAGGGTGTGGCAGGGCTGGGTATAGTGAGGGAGGGTGTGGCAGGGCTGGGTATAGTGAGGGTGTGGCAGGGCTGGGTATAGTGAGGGAGGGTGTGGCAGGGTTGGGTATAGTGAGGGTGTGGCAGGGCTGGGTATAGTGAGGGAGGGTGTGGCAGGGTTGGGTATAGTGAGGGTGTGGCAGGGCTGGGTATAGTGAGGGAGGGTGTGGCAGGGTTGGGTATAGTGAGGGTGTGGCAGGGTTGGGTATAGTGAGGGTGGGTGTGGCAGGGCTGGGTATAGTGAGGGTGTGGCAGGGCTGGGTATAGTGAGGGAGGGTGTGGCAGGGCTGGGTATAGTGAGGGAGGGTGTGGCAGGGCTGGGTATAGTGAGGGTGGGTGTGGCAGGGCTGGGTATAGTGAGGGTGGGTGTGGCAGGGCTGGATATAGTGAGGGTGGGTGTGGCAGGACTGGATATAGTGAGGGTGTGGCAGGGCTGGGTATAGTGAGGGAGGGTGTGGCAGGGCTGGGTATAGTGAGGGAGGGTGGGGCAGGGCTGGGTATAGTGAGGGTGGGTGTGGCAGGGTTGGGTATAGTGAGGGTGGGTGTGGCAGGACTGGGTATAGTGAGGGTGTGGCAGGGCTGGGTATAGTGAGGGAGGGTGTGGCAGGGCTGGGTATAGTGAGGGAGGGTGTGGCAGGGCTGGGTATAGTGAGGGTGGGTGTGGCAGGGCTGGGTATAGTGAGGGAGGGTGTGGCAGGGCTGGGTATAGTGAGGGAGGGTGTGGCAGGGCTGGGTATAGTGAGGGTGGGTTTGGCAGGGCTGGGTATAGTGAGGGAGGGTGTGGCAGGGCTGGGTATAGTGAGGGAGGGTGTGGCAGGGCTGGGTATAGTGAGGGTGGGTGTGGCAGGGCTGGGTATAGTGAGGGAGGGTGTGGCAGGACTGGATATAGTGAGGGTGGGTGTGGCAGGGCTGGATATAGTGAGGGTGGGTGTGGCAGGACTGGATATAGTGAGGGAGGGTGTGGCAGGGCTGGGTGTAGTGAGGGTGGGTGTGGCAGGGCTGGGTGTAGTGAGGGAGGGTGTGGCAGGGCTGGGTATAGTTAGGGTGGGTGTGGCAGGGCTGGGTATAGTGAGGGTGGGTGTGGCAGGGCTGGGTATAGTGAGGGTGGGTGTGGCAGGGCTGGGTATAGTGAGGGTGGGTGTGGCAGGGCTGGGTATAGTGAGGGTGGGTGTGGCAGGGCTGGGTATAGTGAGGGTGGGTGTGGCAGGGCTGGGTATAGTGAGGGTGGGTGTGGCAGGGTTGGGTATAGTGAAGGTGGGTGTGGCAGGGCTGGGTGTAGTGAGGGTGGGTGTGGCAGGGCTGGGTATAGTGAGGGTGGGTGTGGCAGGGCTGGGTATAGTGAGGGAGGGTGGGGCAGGGCTGGGTATAGTGAGGGTGGGTGTGGCAGGGTTGGGTATAGTGAAGGTGGGTGTGGCAGGGTTGGGTATGTGGTATGCACGTAAGTGGTTGTTGGGTGAACAAATCCACAAGGGCCGTGACAAGGATTCGAAGTGGGATGCTCCCGGACGCAGGTTCGAATCCTCGTCACGGCCCTTATGGATTTGTTCATTTGATGCATCACGTTAGTGTGATCTCTGTGTGTGGTTTTTGGGTACTGAGTCTCCACCTGTGTCTCCTAATTCGCGTACCACCTCTGTTAAACAGTTTATCCTTATCTACCCTGTCAATTCCTTTGAGAATTGTGTAGGTAGTGATCATGTCTCCCCTACTCCTATGTCTTCCAGCGACGTGAGGTGCATTCCACAAGGCCTTTCCTCATAACTCATGCCTCTTAGTTCTGGGACTAGCCTAGTGGCATACCTCTGGACATTTTCCAGCTTGCAGGCGATGAGTCACAATAACGTGGCTAAAGTATGTTGACCAGACCACAGACTAGAAGGTGAAGGGACGACGACTTTTCGGTCCGTCCTGGACCATTCTCAAGTCGATTGTGAGAATGGTCACAATCGACTTGAGAATGGTCCAGGACGGACCGAAACGTCGTCGTCCCTTCACCTTCTATTGTGTGGTCTAGTCAACATTTTCCAGCTTGGTCTTGTGCTTGACAAGGTGCGGGAACGGACGCCCATATGTAGGCTGTGCGCGCTTGGCAGCCTGCCCTCTGATGTTGCTAGGTTCGGCTACTTCAATGGATGTGTTGAGTGATCAAACTCATCTCCCTCATCACGTGAGTGAGTTATCTTGAGATGATTTCGGGGCTTAGTGTGCCCGCGGCCCGGTCCTCGACCAGGCCTCATTTTTGTTACACACCCCCAGGAAGCAGCCCGTAACAGCTGTCTAACTCCCAGGTACCTATTTATTGCTAAGTAACAGCGGCATCAGGGTGAAAGAAACATTTTGCCCATTTGTCTCTGCCTTCACCGGGGATCGAACCCGGGACCTCGGGATTACGTATCCGAAGCGCCGTTCACCCAGCTGCCAGGCGAGTTAGCACAGGTTCTTGATGCTCTGTGTTAGTACGACCCCAGTGGATGTGTAGTCCTCGTTGTTGTTAAGTAGCACGGTCTATGGTGAGCCCGTAGTGGACTTACCTGGCACAGGAGCGGTGCCATCTGGTGGTGTAGTCCTCTTGGCTGGTTTCTTAAGTAGAGCAGCTCTTCCAATAAGCCCCCGACCGTCCAAATGGTTGGGTACCATTCCTTCCTCTCCGTCCTATCTCAAATTCTTAGCTCTCTCCAAATGTTATATAGTCGTAATGGCTTGGCGCGTTCCCCTGATAAGTCAGTCTCTCTCGATAAACAATACTCAATATACAATACTCTATCACTATAAGCTAGCTGCTTGATCTGCTGGCTTGCTGACTGAATGGCAGGCAGCAGTTCAGTCAGTAAGCTAGCTGCTTGAACTGCTGGCTTGCTGACTGAAGGGCAGGCAACAGTTCAGTCAGTAAGCTAGCTGCTTGAACTGCTGGCTTGCTGACTGAAGGGCAGGCGACAGTTGAGTCAGTAAGTTAGCTGCTTGAACTGCTGGCTTACTGACTGAAGGGCAGGCGACAGTTCAGTCAGTAAGTTAGCTGCTTGAACTGCTGGCTTACTGACTGAAGGGCAGGCGACAGTTCAGTCAGTAAGCTAGCTGCTTGAACTGCTGGCTTGCTGACTGAAGGGCAGGCAACAGTTCAGTCAGTAAGCTAGCTGCTTGAACTGCTGGCTTGCTGACTGAATGACAGGCGACAGTTCAGTCAGTAAGTTAGCTGCTTGAACTGCTGGCTTGCTGACTGAATGACAGGCGACAGTTCAGTCAGTAAGTTAGCTGCTTGAACTGCTGGCTTGCTGACTGAAGGGCAGGCAACAGTTCAGTCAGTAAGCTAGCTGCTTGAACTGCTGGCTTACTGACTGAATGACAGGCAACAGTTCAGTCAGTCAGTCAGCCCGCTAACAAATGAGGCAGTTTCTTTGCTCATTGAGTTGTAGTGTGGGATTGGGTGGTCAGCCAGTGTTAACAGGATTCAAACACGCATGTCTTTGCATCTACAATAGTGTGTGTGTGTGTGTGTGTACTGTTCGTGCGGGCTGGTGTGTGTGTGTGTGTTGTGGGGAGGCAGTGTGTGTGTGTTGGTGGCGGGTGGTGAAGGTCAGGTGGAGGCGGTGCGCGCACCTCTTGCTTGACCAAACTGAGCATCCAGTGGTATGGTGGTGTGCCTCTCGTGGCGGATGGTCTCTTGGGGGCGTCTGTGGTCCGTGTGTGTGTGCTCTTGGGGGCGTCTGTGGTCCCTGTGTGTGCTCTTGGGGGCGTCTGTGGTCCCTGTGTGTGCTCTTGGGGGCGTCTGTGGTCCCTGTGTGTGCTCTTGGGGGCGTCTGTGGTCCCTGTGTGTGCTCTTGGGGGCGTCTGTGGTCCCTGTGTGTGCTCTTGGGGGCGTCTATGGTCCCTGTGTGTGTGCTCTTGGGGGCGTCTATGGTCCCTGTGTGTGCTCTTGGGGGCGTCTATGGTCCCTGTGTGTGCTCTTGGGGGCGTCTATGGTCCCTGTGTGTGTGCTCTTGGGGGCGTCTATGGTCCCTGTGTGTGTGCTCTTGGGGGCGTCTATGGTCAGTGTGTGTGCTCTTGGGGGCGTCTATGGTCCCTGTGTGTGCTCTTGGGGGCATCTATGGTCCCTGTGTGTGTGCTCTTGGGGGCGTCTATGGTCCCTGTGTGTGTGCTCTTGGGGGCGTCTATGGTCCCTGTGTGTGTGCTCTTGGGGGCGTCTATGGTCAGTGTGTGTGCTCTTGGGGGCGTCTGTGGTCCCTGTGTGTGCTCTTGGGGGCGCCTGTGGTCCCTGTGTGTGCTCTTGGGGGCGTCTATGGTTCGTGTGTGTGCTCTTGGGGGCGTCTGTGGTCCCTGTGTGTGCTCTTGGGGGCGTCTGTGGTCCGTGTGTGTGCTCTTGGGGGCGTCTGTGGTCCCTGTGTGTGCTCTTGGGGGCGTCTATGGTCCGTGTGTGTGCTCTTGGGGGCGTCTATGGTCCGTGTGTGTGCTCTTGGGGGCGTCTATGGTCCGTGTGTGTGCTCTTGGGGGCGTCTATGGTCCGTGTGTGTGCTCTTGGGGGCGTCTATGGTCCCTGTGTGTGCTCTTGGGGGCGTCTATGGTCCGTGTGTGTTCTTGGGGGCGTCTATGGTCCGTGTGTGTGCTCTTGGGGGCGTCTATGGTCCGTGTGTGTGCTCTTGGGGGCGTCTATGGTCCGTATGTGTGCTCTTGGGGGCGTCTATGGTCCGTGTGTGTGCTCTTGGGGGCGTCTATGGTCCGTGTGTGTGCTCTTGGGGGCGTCTATGGTCCCTGTGTGTGCTCTTGGGGGCGTCTATGGTCCGTGTGTGTGCTCTTGGGGGCGTCTATGGTCCGTGTGTGTGCTCTTGGGGGCGTCTATGGTCCCTGTGTGTGCTCTTGGGGGCGTCTATGGTCCCTGTGTGTGTGCTCTTGGGGGCGTCTATGGTCCGTGTGTGTGCTCTTGGGAGCGTCTGTGGTCCCTGTGTGTGCTCTTGGGGGCCTCTGTGGTCCCTGTGTGTGCTCTTGGGGGCGACTGTGGTCCCTGTGTGTGTGCTCTTGGGGGCGTCTGTGGTCCCTGTGTGTGTGCTCTTGGGGGCGTCTGTGGTCCCTGTGTGTGCTCTTGGGGGCCTCTGTGGTCCCTGTGTGTGTGCTCTTGGGGGCCTCTGTGGTCCCTGTGTGTGTGCTCTTGGGGGCCTCTGTGGTCCCTGTGTGTGCTCTTGGGGGCGTCTGTGGTCCCTGTGTGTGCTCTTGGGGGCGTCTATGGTCCCTGTGTGTGCTCTTGGGGGCGTCTATGGTCCCTGTGTGTGCTCTTGGGGGTGTCTGTGGTCCCTGTGTGTGCTCTTGGGGGCGTCTGTGGTCCGTGTGTGTGCTCTTGGGGGCGTCTGTGGTCCGTGTGTGTGCTCTTGGGGGCGTCTGTGGTCCGTGTGTGTGCTCTTGGGGGCCTCTGTGGTCCCTGTGTGTGCTCTTGGGGGCCTCTGTGGTCCGTGTGTGTGCTCTTGGGGGCCTCTGTGGTCCCTGTGTGTGCTCTTGGGGGCCTCTGTGGTCCCTGTGTGTGTGCTCTTGGGGTACGGATGGTCCAAGCCTGGTTGTACTCACCTAGTTGTGCTTGCAGGGGTTGAGCTCTGTCTCTTTGGTCCCCCCTCTCAACCGTCAATCAACAGATGTACAGGTTCCTGAGCCTACTGGGCTCTATCATATCTACACTTGAAACTGTGTATGGAGTCAGCCTCCACCACATCACTGCCTAATGCATTCCACCTGTTAACTACTCTGACACTGAAAAAGTTCTTTCTAACGTCCCTGTGGCTCATGTGGGTACTCAGTCTCCACCGAGGGGCCTCGTAGCCTGGTGGATAGCGCGCAGGACTCGTAATTCTGTGGCTCGGGTTCGATTCCCGCACGAGGCAGAAACAAATGGGCAAAGTTTCTTTCACCCTGAATGCCCCTGTTACCTAGCAGTAAATAGGTACCTGGAAGTTAGTCAGCTGTCACGGGCTGCTTCCTGGGGGTGGAGGCCTGGTCGAGGACCGGGCCGCGGGGACACTAAAGCCCCGAAATCATCTCAAGATAACCTCTCAAGATAACCTGTGTCCCCTTGTTCCACCCGTGTTGTGGTCGTGGGGATGGTGTGGAACTGTGGCCGTGGGGATGGTGTGGAACTGTGGCCGTGGGGATGGTGTAAGATTGGGGATGGTGTGGGACTGTGGCCGTGGGGATGGTGTGGGACTGTGGCCGTGGAGATGGTGTAGGATTGGGGATGGTGTGGGACTGTGGCCGTGGGGATGGTGTGGGACTGTGGCCGTGTGGATGGTGTAGGATTGGGGATGGTGTGGGACTGTGGCCGTGGGGATGGTGTAGGATTGGGGATGGTGTGGGACTGTGGCCGTGGGGATGGTGTGGGACTGTGGCCGTGGGGATGGTGTGGGACTGTGGCCGTGGGGATGGTGTGGGACTGTGGCCGTGGGGATGGTGTGGGACTGTGGCCGTGGGGATGGTGTGGGACTGTGGCCGTGGGGATGGTGTGGGACTGTGGCCGTGGGGATGGTGTGGGACTGTGGCCGTGGGGATGGTGTGGGACTGTGGCCGTGGGGATGGTGTGGGACTGTGGCCGTGGGGATGGTGTGGGACTGTGGCCGTGGGGATGGTGTGGGACTGTGGCCGTGGGGATGGTGTGGGACTGTGACCGTGGGGATGGTGTGGGACTGTGGCCGTGGGGATGGTGTAGGATTGGGGATGGTGTGGGACTCTCCGTGGGGATGGTGTGGGACTCTCCGTGGGGATGGTGTGGGACTCTCCGTGGGGATGGTGTGGGACTCTCCGTGGGGATGGTGTGGGACTGTGGCCGTGGGGATGGTGTGGGACTGTGGCCGTGGGGATGGTGTGGGACTCTCCGTGGGGATGGTGTGGGACTCTCCGTGGGGATGGTGTGGCGCCCTTGTCCTTGACAACCATTTGATCCAACAGTTGGATATAGGCACTACTCTGGGGACTTCAGACCAGTAGAACAGGAAATAAAACATTCGCTTAAGTGAGATAATAAACAGAGCTAAAACCACCTTAGGCCAACTGGGAGGATTTGGTAACCTTGTCACGTACCACTACATACCTTAAAGGAGACCAGCATGCTAAAACTTCATGCACTGCAAGACACGGTCGCGGGCCGCTCCAAGCAACAGCCTGGTGGACCAAGTTATCACAAGTCGAGCCTGGCCTCGGGCCGGGCTTGGGGTGTAGAACAACTCCCAGAACCCCATCAACCAGGTATATGTGGGCCTGCGGGCCGCTCCAAGCAACAGCCTGGTGGACCAAACTCTCACAAGTCGAGCCTGGCCTCGGGCCGGGCTTGGGGTGTAGAACAACTCCCAGAACCCCATCAACCAGGTATATGTGGGCCTGCGGGCCGCTCCAAGCAACAGCCTGGTGGACCAAGTTATCACAAGTCAAGCCTGGCCTCGGGCCGGGCTTGGGCAGTAGAACAACTCCCAGAACCCCATCAACCAGGTATATGTGGGCCTGCGGGCCGCTCCAAGCAACAGCCTGGTGGACCAAACTCTCACAAGTCAGGCCTGGCCTCGGGCCGGGCTTGGGGAGTAGAACAACTCCCAGAACCCCATCAACCAGGTATATGTGGGCCTGCGGGCCGCTCCAAGCAACAGCCTGGTGGACCAAACTCTCACAAGTCAAGCCTGGCCTCGGGCCGGGCTTGGGGAGTAGAACAACTCCCAGAACCCCATCAACCAGGTATATGTGGGCCTGCGGGCCGCTCCAAGCAACAGCCTGGTGGACCAAACTCTCACAAGTCAAGCCTGGCCTCGGGCCGGGCTTGGGGAGTAGAACAGCTCCCAGAACCCCATCAACCAGGTATATGTGGGCCTGCGGGCCGCTCCAAGCAACAGCCTGGTGGACCAAACTCTCACAAGTCAAGCCTGGCCTCGGGCCGGGCTTGGGGTGTAGAACTCCCAGAACCCCATCAACCAGGTATCGTGTCAGCAAGGCGGTCACTCCACCTGCTATCTTAACTCACTATAGCGTGGAGTGGGGTGGTGGGCGTGGTGCGGGGACTAGCAAGGGTGGTGGGCGGGGGATGGGTGTGGGCGTGGAGCGGGGAGCAGCAAGGGTGGTGGGCGTGGTGGTTGCGGAACAAGTGTCGCACGCTGAAGCAGTGAGGACCCAACGATGAAGACAGCGAGCCAAGCGAAACCCAGATTCCGACCCACCCTTTAGCCCCTTCCGGCCCACCACCTGCCTTCCATTCCTCTCTCCTGTCCCCTTTCTTCCATTCCTCGACCTCCAATCCCCTTCCTTCCATTCCTCCCTCCTCTCCCCTTTCTTCCATTCCTCCCTCTCCTCGACCCGTCCTTTCCCTCCAAATTCAAATAATTCATAAATGTGTGTGTTTAGTAGATGTATAGCTGGGTTAGTTTACAAGTTTACGGTGAATTAATGACCTAAGAGAAAGTGATAGCAACCAAATCTGAATATCTTGTCACTCTTGCTCCACCATTTCCCTCCCCGCGCCTCGCGTACGGAACCTCCGTGTCCTATTCCACTTAATAACAAAAGTAATAAATCAAAATATAACCCCTACTTTTCTAATGTATTCTAGCTGATAAATCTACAATTGGTAAAGTAGGTAGATGATTAAGAGGGCCGTAAGGCTCAAGAGCACGCAAGAGACGACAGCACAGTGGACCTAATATTACGCTACGTTTATGGAGACAATAACATGCATCTCACAAGGCTATGAGGTGCTAACATTAGCACCTCTTGGTGCTAATGTTAGCGTGGCCTGGTTGGCGGGAATTGCACAACCTCGCCCTTCCTTCCCAGAAAGCTGAGGAGCCTCTTGATTTATGCAAGGAGGGTCTCTTGAATGCTGTGGGGATCTACTCGCATTCCCGAATCCCCAAGTCAATTCCTGGCCGGGACAGAAGCGGTTGGGCACGTTTTCTTTCACCTAATGCAGTAAATAGTTAGCCAGGGGTTAATCTACAGTTATGGGGTCGATAGTTTGATCTTGTCGGGGACTTCGGTATAAGCATAAAATACATATATACACAGACTGCCTGTCCCCGACACAATTAATTATTACGACTATATTACACAAGTTAGTTCCCATGAAGCCATTGTGTGTTACCTTGGAGTGCTGGCCTATTAACCTTCTTCCATGGAGGACAAGAAAATGTATATATGCTGGTTAGCATTGTAAATGTCTGGCCACGTCTGTGGTAGAAAATAATAATAAACAAAACTTGTTCCACATCATTACAACTCGTATGGTAAAACGTGTGTGTGTGCGTGCGCGTGCGCTGGGTGGTTGTAATGTATCGCGTAATGTGATAACTATATACACACTCCCCCCTACTTGGGTGCCTGAATGGTGTATACATGTATACACCATTCAGTGTATACTAATACCAGTACATGTATACATGTATACATGCACTGGTATGGCTTGGCCCTCAGCTCCAGGTGTGTGTCAGGAGGCACTCATTGTCATGTGTTGTATGTCTTCCTTGATCACCTCTGTGTGTGTGTGTGTGTGTGTGTGTGTGTGTTGAGTACATCTACACATGAGCCAAACCCAACCTTCCTGGAATCTTAACCCGGTCCCTCCCTACAACCACCTCAACCTCCAGCTGTTGTGCACTCTCCAATCACTTGGGCTGGACGGTAGAGCGACGGTCTCGCTTCATGCAGGTCGGCGTTCAATCCCCGACCGTCCACAAGTGTTTGGGTACCATTCCTTCTCCCCCGTCCCATCCTAGTAATTCATCTTGTGTACTCGCTGACACGGTAAGCTTCAGCTCATCGGCCCCACCTTTCACATGCCACTCGGCTATTGCTGTTCTTCCCGGCCATCTTCTTTATCATCAACCTCCTCTTGAGAAAATCCACACTAGCTGTGATAAGGATTCGAACCTATGGACTTGGTATTTCCCAGACGCACGCTCTAAACATCTTCTCTTGCCCAGCATGGTGAGGACCAACTAGGTATCTATCTTTAGTCCTAGGTCAGGGGAAGGGGGGTCCACACCGGGGCTGCATATTCAAGTTGTGGTACAACGTAGGTGGTGTACAATGTCGTGGGGACTTGCTTGCATGTTCAGTTGCTTGCATGTTCAGTTGCTTGCAGGATGCATGGCTGGCAGCCAACTTTACGTTTGGGTCATTGTTGATATCCTCTTAATATGCGCTTCTGTTGACCTGGTTATGACACAAGGAGAGAGCATGCTTCAGTCTACATGGTACTCTACAGTGGATACTCACCTGGGGCCAGATTCACGAAAGCAGTTACGCAAACACTTACGAACCTGTACATCTTGTCTCAATCTTTGGCGGCTTTGTTTCCAATTATTAAACAGTTAATGAGCTCCGAAGCACCAGGAGGCTGTTTATAACAATAACAACAGTTGATTGGCAAGTTTTACTGCTTGTAAACTGTTTAATAAATGTAACCAAAGCCGTCAAAGATTGAGGAAAGATGTACACGTTCGTAAGTGCTTCGTGAATCTGGCCCCTGGTGTCTCCCTTCCTTGTACGGCATGGTCACCAGCAGCACCAGCAGGTCACCAGCAGGTCACCGGCATGGTCACCAGCAGGTCCAGCGTGGCACTCATACAGGTGTTGAGTGAAGATGTTTTTAGTGATGTAGCGCATACACCGGTGTAGTGAATATTATATACTGTGATGGCGAAGTGAATATTATATACTGTGATGGCGATGACAACGGTACAGATGCGTCAGTGATCAACCACCCGTGTTGAGGTGTTCCCGTAGCGTCGATGGCGAGTGCTAAGTCGTCTTGTTGACGGGAACTAAGTGTTCTGGGGACACTCTGGGGACCTCCAGTGTCCGCCAGACTCGGCGAGTGCTTCACTGTCTCCAGAATGAACTACGATGCTCCGTCACATCTCAAGGACTCGCAGATCTTCACACAGGCCAGGATGGTGCTGTCTCAGCTCTGCTCAGGTGAGGCTGGTAATGGTTTATCGTGTGTGTGTGTGTGTGTGTGTGTGTGTGTGTGTGTGTGTACTCACCTATTTGTGCTTGCGGGGGTTGAGCTCTGGTTCTTTGACAGTTGAGAGGCGGGACCAATCAACTGGTGCCCGTGTGTGTGTGTGTGTGTGTGTGTGTGTGTGTGTGTGTGTGTGTGTGTGTGTGTGTGTACTCCCCTACTTGTACTCGCCTAGTTATGTTTGCGGGGGTTGAGCTTTGGCTCTTTGGTCACGCCTCTCAACCGTCAAACACACACACACACACACACGTACGTACATATGTACGTACGTTACAAAAGTTAGAGCAACAAGCAGGAGTAAAGGGTAAGGTGCTCCAGTTGATAAGGGAGTATCTAAGCAACAGAAAACAGCTAGTAACTATGAGGGGGAGACATCGGAGTGGCGAGATGTCACCAGCGGAGTCCCACAGGGCTCTGTACTTGGACCCATCCTGTTTCTAATATATGTAAACGATCTTTCGGACGGTATAGACTCATTCCTCTCAATGTTTGCTGATGATGCAAACATTATGAGAATAATGAAGACAGTTGAAAATACAGAGATTACAGGACGATCTGGCGAACTGGAGGAATGGTCTAAAAAATGGCTACTAAAGTTCAACTCAGAAAAGTGTAAAGTAATGAAATTAGGCGAAGGGAGCAGGAGGCTGAACAATACAAGGTACCATCTGGGAGGTGATATCCTGCAAGAGTCAAATAGAGAGTAAGATGTTGGGGTTGATATCACACCGAACCTGTCCTCAGAGACCTACATCTAAAGGATATCATCAGCGGCATATTCTAGATTGGCCATCATAAGAACAGTCTTTAGAAACTTGTGTAAGGAATCGTTCAGGACCCTGTATACCACTTATGTCAGACCAATCTTGGAATATGCAGTTCCAGCCTGGAGTTCATATCTAGTTAAACACAAGTCAAGGTTAGAGAAGATTCAGAGGTATGCCACCAGGCTCGTCCCGGAACTGAGAGGAATGAGCTACGAGGAAAGGCTAAAGGAGCTGAACCTCACATCCCTGGAAAACAGCAGAGTAAGGGGAGACATGATAACCACCTACAAAATTCTCAGGGGAATTGACAGGGTGGACAAAGACAAACACTTTAGTACGGGTGGGACACGAACAAGGGGACACAGGTGGAAACCGAGTACCCAGATGAGCTACAGAGACGTTAGAAAGAATTTCTAATGTCTTGAAAGTGTGTCTTTTTTCAGAGTAGTTAACCGGTGGAATGCATTAGTAAGTGATGTGGTGGAGGCTGACTCCATACACAGTTTCAAGTGTAGATATGATAGAGCCCAGTAGGCTCAGGAACCCGTACACCAGTTGATTGACAGTTGAGAGGCGGGACCAAAGAGCCAGAGCTCAACCCCCCCCCCCGAAGCACAACTAGACGAGTACACAATGAATGAATGAAGGCACATGTTGGCATTTGTGTGTCATGATGATAGTGAAGATATGGAAGGGCTAATACAGTGGTTGTCTGTCACTACCCACTCTCCCTCCCTCCCTCCCTCCCTCCCTCTTCCTCTACACTCACATTCCATCCTGGTCACTCTCCCTCCCTCCCACTCTCCCTCCTTCTCTCCCTCTTCCTCTACACTCACATTCCATCCTGGTCACTCTCCCTCCCTCCTTCTCTCCCTCTTCCTGTACACTCTCATTCCATCCTGGTCACTCCCTCCCCCCACCTCTGCACACTAAAGTTGTACAACCGTTGATTTAAGATTAAGAGGCAGGTCCCATGAGCTGTAGGTCATCCCCATAATCAGAGGTAGGCGAGTGCGTGCGTACATTTACCCAATCTTGTGATTGGAGACATGATTAGAACTCGTTGACAATCGCGAGAAGCTACACAGATGCTCCCCGGATCTAAAAATTCCGTTGCCAGGTTCACGAAGCAGTTACGCAAGCACTTACGAACGTGTTCATCTTTTCTCAATCTTTGGCGGCTTTGTTTACAATTATTAAACAGTTAATGAGCTCCGAAGCACCAGGAGGCTGTTTATAACAATAACAACAGTTGATTGGCAAGTTTTCATGCTTGTAAACTGTTTAATAAATGTAACCAAAGCCGTCAAAGATCGAGGAAAGATGTACACGGTCGTAAGTGCTTGCGTAGCTACTTCGTGAATCTGGCTCCTGAACTGTTAAGAAAATAATATTAAGAGGCACTACGAGAGAAGTGATATAATCACCATGCATAAAATAATTGTGGGTGTCAATAACATTGATGATTGGGAATTGTACCTGGATGGGGTTCTGGGAGTTGTTCTACTCCCCAAGCCCGGCCCGAGGCCAGGCTTGACTTGTGAGAGTTTGGTCCACCAGGCTGTTGCTTGGAGCGGCCCGCAGGCCCACATATACCTGGTTGATGGGGTTCTGGGAGTTGTTCTACTGCCCAAGCCCGGCCCGAGGCCAGGCTTGACTTGTGAGAGTTTGGTCCACCAGGCTGTTGCTTGGAGCGGCCCGCAGGCCCACATATACCTGGTTGATGGGGTTCTGGGAGTTGTTCTACTCCCCAAGCCCGGCCCGAGGCCAGGCTTGACTTGTGAGAGTTTGGTCCACCAGGCTGTTGCTTGGAGCGGCCCGCAGGCCCACATATACCTGGTTGATGGGGTTCTGGGAGTTGTTCTACTGCCCAAGCCCGGCCCGAGGCCAGGCTTGACTTGTGAGAGTTTGGTCCACCAGGCTGTTGCTTGGAGCGGCCCGCAGGCCCACATATACCTGGTTGATGGGGTTCTGGGAGTTGTTCTACTGCCCAAGCCCGGCCCGAGGCCAGGCTTGACTTGTGAGAGTTTGGTCCACCAGGCTGTTGCTTGGAGCGGCCCGCTGGCCCACCACAGCCCGGTTGGTCCGGCACTCCTTAGAGAAGAGTATTTAGTTTTCGCTTGAAGATGTCCACGGTTGTTGCAGCATCTTGAAACCGGCTACAATGGATATTATGGACACGCGTTCGGGTTACGAAAACATGGGTGTTACAATGGCGTCCCTTGTGTACTGTGCTGGTCGCTCCTCCGTCCTCGCTCCTCGCCTCTGCTGACGACTGTGTTCTCTTTTAAAGATGTCTGTGGAAGCATACAGTGTCCTAGGTTTGTTTCTTCATCTAATGATGTGTGGTTCGGTCATCAAGTAGTCATTCAATCACATTTTCAAGAGAAAACTGGGTAGTTTCCATTGTCGAGCGACGGGTTGTTGACAACCTTACTGCTCTTGTAGTTAAAGGTAGCTCATTAATTACCTCACCTTTACCTTCTACCAAATCCCATTTTTTGTTTTTTTATTAAGAGGTCAACTCCTTTATTTTTTCTGGCCTTGTGATCTGGTGGTCGCTGGGGGACACTTGGAGATTATTGGTACTCGCTTATTTGTGCTTGCGGGGGTTGAGCTCTGGCTCTATGGTCCCGCCTCTCAACTGTCAATCAACAGGTGTACAGGTTCCTGAGCCTATTGGGCTCTATCATATCTATACTTGAAACTGTGTATGGAGTCAGCCTCCACCACATCACTGCCTAATGCATTCCACCTGTTAACTACTCTGACACTGAAAAAGTTCCCTCTAACGTCTCTGTGGCTCATGTGGGTACTCAGTTTCCACCTGTGTCCCCTTGTTCGTGTTCCGCCCGTGTTAAACAGTTTAACCTTATCTACCCTGTCAATGTGTGTGTGTTCATACTAGAGTGAGTTAGTCGTGGAACAATTCAATTCAAGTTCTTTCTTTTTTATGCACCCCATACCCATCCCAGAGGCGGTGGTGTAAGGGGTTACAGAGGCACATAATGGGTTCAGGAACTGTACCCTCTAGTTCGTTTAGCTAAGCAAATAACCATCTTTTGACGCTAGTTACACAATTATTAACGTTATATATACATTATTTTTAGGGGCCTCGTAGCCTGGTGGATAGCGCGCAGGACTCGTAATTCTGTGGCGCGGGTTCGATTCCCGCACGAGGCAGAAACAAATGGGCAAAGTTTCTTTCACCCTGAATGCCCCTGTTACCTAGCAGTAAATAGGTACCTGGGAGTTAGTCAGCTGTCACGGGCTGCTTCCTGGGGGTGGAGGCCTGGTCGAGGACCGGGCCGCGGGGACACTAAAAAAAAGCCCCGAAATCATCTCAAGATAACCTCAAGATAACATGTAGGAGGAGACCAGTTCTGCATGACCCGTACTCCCGACAAATACCTTGAATATTGTTAAAGTGTGTCCAGTATGTAGTCATAAATTATATAAATAGTGCAGTTTGGGTGCACTCTGTCTGATGGCTCGGTTATTTAAAGTAAAACTCTGGCCAGTATCTTGAGGTTATCTTGAGATGATTTCAGGGCTTTAGTGTCCCCGCGGCCCGGTCCTCGACCAGGCCTCCACCCCCAGAAAGCAGCCCGTGACAGCTGGCTAACACCCAGGTACCTATTTTACTGCTAGGTAACAGGGGCATAGGGTGAAAGAAACTCTGCCCATTGTTTCTCGCCGGCGCCCGGGATCGAACCCGGGACCACAGAATCACAAGTCCAGTGTGCTGTCCGCTCGGCCGACCGGCTCCCTCTTCAGTC
The DNA here is from genome assembly GCF_040958095.1 of Procambarus clarkii. Classification (NCBI taxonomy): domain Eukaryota; kingdom Metazoa; phylum Arthropoda; class Malacostraca; order Decapoda; family Cambaridae; genus Procambarus; species Procambarus clarkii. Next base: position 17,002,864 of record NC_091239.1, on the reverse strand, counting down.
TATAGTCTTCAGTCAGTATAGTCTTCATCTTTTCTATAATGTCACATTTACAAGACTTGATACACACAGAAATCACAATAGCGTGATGCATCAAATGAACAAATCGACAAGACTATGTCGTAGCTCAGTCGATTAAGGCAGCATCTGGAAATGCTCCCGGACGTAGGTTCGAATCCTCGTCACGGCCCTTATGGATTTGTTCAAGACTTGATAATTTTATTTTGTTTTATTTATATACACACAAGAGTTGTTATATTCTTGTACAGCCACTAGTACCCATAGCGTTTCGGGCAAGTTATTAATCATAATTTTCTCCGGAATACGACTCGCCAAATAGTTTTAACAACCAGCTACCCATTCACTGCTGGGTGAACATGGGTTAAGGATTGGCGCCAAGTCAATCCTCCTCGGCCAGTATACGAACCCAGGCCAAAGGGCTCGCGAAACGCCAGGCGAGTGTGTTACCACTTTGCCACGGGGTTCGATCCCGGGCACCGGCGAGAAACAATGGGCAGAGTATCTTTCACCCCATGCCCCTGTTACCTAGCAGTAAAATAGGTACCTGGGTGTTAGTCAGCTGTCACGGGCTGCTTCCTGGGGGTGGAGGCCTGGTCGAGGACCGGGCCGCGGGGACACTAAAGCCCCGAAATCATCTCAAGATAACCAAAACCGTCAAAGATTGAGGAAAGATATCCACGTTCGTAAGTGCTTGCGTAACCGCTTCGTGAATCCGGGTCCAGGCTGGGATAACTGGGAGAACACTGAACTGGGTAAGGGAGTATCTGAAGGGCAGAAACTAAAGAGTCACACTGAGAGAAAAGGTTTGGAGCTGGAGGAATGTAACAAGAGGGGTCCCACAAGGCTCTCTCCTGGGACCGCTGCTGTTGCTAACTTGTGTGAACTACCTGTCACAGGGAGTGAACTCTCAGACGTGTCAATGGTTGCAGCTGATGCAAAGCTGATGACGAACGTTGTAAGGTATCAGAAGAATGGAGAAAAATGAGAAAGTTTATAGTGAGAGAAAATGGGTTAGAGTAGATAAAGGTGAGAGGTTGGGTAGGAGGAGGTAGAAGACTAATAGTAGAAGTACTAGAAGGAAGGAAGAGGGACGGGGGATCTGGGAAAGAAGAAAAGTTTGGGGGGGGGAGGTAGGAAGAAAGGAGGACTGTCACTATCCATTCAAAAGTTATTTATAAGACAAGGAATGGGACTTGTCTGTCCATCAATATTAACTGATAGCATCACTTAACAACTGTAAGCATATTAATCATATAGTCAAGAATCTTTAACTCATAATCTTTAGCCAGTCAACTTCAGTGTTCTTCACTCTAGCTTTCACCATATCATCTCAGATCTATGGGTCAGAATTAAAGACAATTAAAACAAGTTAATTATTAATTTGTGTGTATATAAATATTCAGGGAAATTCACAATTATATGGATATCATAATTGAACCTTTCCCCTTGACTTTCAAGTATGAACATTAATTCAGAATTTGAGTCGCCACAGAAGACATTGAGAGCAGCTACGGTTGACTGCCCCTGAAAATCAGCCAACACACAAGTTGGTAAACATAATACACGCCGGCCTCTCAATCTCACTCGCCAGTCTCTGATTACAAGATGGTTAGCAAGGAAGGGGCGATATGGCTGCCGGACGGTGTGTCCTGACAGGTCTGTGTAGATGTAGTCTGAGCTACTGGAACACAGAGAGTTTAGTTTAGTTCATTTATTATGCACCCCATACCCATCTTGTGGGCGGTAGTGGAAAGGGTTACAGAGGCACATAATGGGCTCAGGGACTGAACCCCACAATTCGAGAGAGAGGGAGAGGGGGGGAGGCCTCGCTACATTAGAGAGGTTCCAGTTATTTCTATCTTTATCTCTCTCTCTCTTTCTCTCCTCCCCCCCCCCCCCCCGCCCCCTTCGGTGTGTACGCGCGCCTTTCTAACGAATCTATTTTTCCGGTTTTCCACAATATATATTTCACACACCTAGGAAGCAGCCCGTAGCAGCTGTCTAACTCCCAGGTACCTATTTACTGCTAGGTGAACAGGGGGCACCAGGGTGAAAGAAACTCTGCCCATTTGTTTCCACCTCCGCCGGGACTCGAACCCGGGTCATTAGGAATACGACCCCCCCAAGCGCTGTCCACCCGGCTGTGGGACCTCTCCCCCCCCCCCTCCTGAGGGGTGAGCCATGTGTGTACAATTGTTCTGGTATTTAAGGGGGAACCAGGAGCTAAACTCCGCCTACCAAGATAGCCTCTGGCCATCTCTCTACCTATACAGTGGCTCGTTTGATGGAAAGAACACAGCCATCCGTCCGCGATTGTCAGCTCAGCAGAGCGAGGTCACCTGATACAACCTGACCCCTGATCAACTTCACCTCTGATCAACCTGACCCCTGATCAACTTGACCTATGATCAACCTGACCTCTGATCAACTTGACCTCTGATCAACTTGACCTCTGATCAACCTGACCTCTGATCAACCTGACCTCTGATCAACCTGACCTCTGATCAACCTGACCTCTGATCAACCTGACCCCTGATCAACCTGACCCCTGATCAACTTGACCTCTGATCAACTTGACCTCTGATCAACTTGACCTCTGATCAACCTGACCTCTGCTCAACCTGACCTCTGATCAACTTGACCTCTGATCAACCTGACCCCTGATCAACCTGACCTCTGATCAACCTGTGACAATACTCGAAAGGTGTGACTTGAAGTGGCTAATGGCCGACAGCCTGGCGCCGTCACTATGCTGTGAACTGACTCTAGTTGTATGTGAAATATTAAATGCAATCATTTATGAGGAGGCCTGGTCGAGGACCGGGCCACGGGGACGATAAGCCCCGAAAACACCAAGTTAACCTCAAGGTAAGGTTTTACAACGTGAAAACAGATGAGGACGGCAGAAAGTTACAGGAGGACCTTAACAAACTCCAGGAGTTGTCAGATAAATGGTTGCTAGAGTTCAATCCCAACAAGTGTAAAGTAATGAAGATGGTAAAGGGAGAAAGTAGATCAAAAGGCACCCGTATCATACGAGGAAGGCAGCTACAAGAATCAGGGAGAGAAGGATCTGGGAGTAGACATAATTCCAACACTCACACCGGAGGGGACACACAAACAGGATAACATCGGCAGCATATGAGACGCTGACAAATATATGATCATCGTTTAGGAACCTGAATCAGGACTCCTACATATCAATCTACATGATATTGGTTAGACTAATACTGGAGGTTATCTTGAGGTTATCTTGAGATGATTTCGGGGCTTTTCAGTGTCCCCGCGGCCCGGTCCTCGACCAGGCCTCCACCCCCAGGAAACAGCCCGTGACAGCTGACTAACACCCAGGTACCTATTTTACTGCTAGGTAACAGGGGCATAGGGTGAAAGAAACTCTGCCCATTGTTTCTCGCCGGCGCCTGGGATCGAACCCAGGACCACAGGATCACAAGTCCAGCGTGCTGTCCGCTCGGCCGACCGGCTCCCAAACGGAATCCACATCACCGGCATGGAACCCGCACCTTGTGAAGCATAAAGCCAAAATTTATAAATTACGAAGATTTGCAACAAGACCGCCGCACCGAATGAAAAAAAGAACGTGTCTACGACATTCAACAGTTCTTTAAGTGCTTGGAATACTCCCACCCCAGCAGCGAGTGTCAACATCCCATCCTGAGGTGCAACATCTGCGCCCAGAACCACGTGCTGCCTGCTCTGCGATGGCGACCATCCAGCGAGCTCCCACCGCTGCCCACGAAGACAAGAGGTTATCAAACAAATGGATGAGTCCCGGAGAGCCGAACCAGTCGCCTTAGCCGTCGATGCCACCACCACCACCTCCAACACCCGCCAGCCAGCCAGTGGCCCTTCCCGCCTTGCCAAGAGGCGCCTCCATCCACCAGGCATCCCAACCTACCCACTGGGGCAGCACCGGTATATCAGCTCCTGCTTCAAGAACCCTCACGGCCTGAGAGGGAATAGTTCCAGGCCTCATCAGGCTCGCTGAGAGACTTGCTGGGTCAAACAATCACCGGTTCGTTAAGATACTCAACTCGCTGTATGTTGCCAACGGCCTAGACACCATCGCCGCCCCAGAAGTACTTCCTGCCTCAACAACAACGACCTCAACCCAGACCCTGACACCATCCACAGCACCTGATGATCGC
>NC_091239.1:16973677-16993677 GCF_040958095.1 Procambarus clarkii | reverse complement strand
AGTGCGAGTGGAGATTACACAAGGGCTGGCTGAGGACCCTGGTTGGCTTCTGCATATTGGATGTGGCACATGTTGTCTATATTGATTTATACGGGACTTGATATCCTGACTCGTCGACACTGACCTGATATTTTGACTCGTGGACACTGGTCTGATATCCTGACTCGTGGACACTGGCCTGATATCCTGACTCGTCGACACTGGTCTGATATCCTGACTCGTGGACACTGGTCTGATATTTTGACTCGTGGATACTGGTCTGATATCCTGACTCGTGGACACTGGTCTGATATTTTGACTCGTGGATACTGGTCTGATATCCTGACTCGTGGATACTGGCCTGATATCCTGACTCGTGGACACTGGTCTGATATTTTGACTCGTGGACACTGGCCTGATATCCTGACTCGTGGACACTGGTCTGATATTTTGACTCGTGGATACTGGTCTGATATCCTGACTCGTGGACACTCGTTATTCTACTCCTCGAGCCCGGCCCGAGGCCAGGACTTGAGAGTTTGGTCCACCAGGCTGTTGCTTGGAGCGGCCCGCAGGCCCACATATCCACTACAGCCCGGTTGGTCCGGCACTCCTTGCTGGTACTTATCTAATTGGTTCTTTAAGTCCACCTTTGGTCCGGCAATTCTTGAAGAAAACTATCAAATTTTCTCTTGAAGATGTCCACGGTTGTTCCGGCAATATTTCTGATGCTCGCTGGGAGGATGTTGAACAACCTCTGATGTTTATACAGTGTTCTCTGATTGTGCCTATGGCACCTCTGCTCTTCACTGGACCTCTGATGTTTATACAGTGTTCTCTGATTGTGCCTATGGCACCCCTACTCCTTACTGGTTCTATTCTGCATTTCCTTCCGTATCTTTCGTTCCAGTATGTTGTTATTTTACTGTGCAAATTTGGGACCTGGCCTTCCAGTATCGTAAGAGCTTTTGAGACGATCCCAATAATTTAGGTGCTTTATCTCGTCTATGCGTGCCGTATATGTTCTCTGTATTCCCTCTATTTCAGCTCTCTCTCCCGCTCTGAAAGGGGAAGTGAGTACCGAGCAATACTCAAGATTAGACAGCACCAGGGATTTAAATAATATTAGCATTGCTGTGGGGTCTCTAGATTTGAACATTCTCCTAATCCATCCTATCATTGTCCTGGCCGCCGTTATATTTGCTTATAGCGTATAATTAACTTATTGCTTACTTACAATAATTGCTTATTGTGTATAATTAGCACAAATTATTGACAACGAAATTGGGAGTGAGCTAGGGAACAGTGATTGCAAAGAAATCAGATTTAGCATAGAATGGAATACATCTGTAGGAGAAAATTCTGTTAAAGTGCCAGATTTTCGAAAAGCTGATTTTAATGGTCAAAGAAATTTTGTTGGTGAAATAGATTAGAAAGTCCTGGGCATGGGGAGTGGGCCGGTCTTGGAGCGAGACGTGAACCCAGTAATGGGTGATGTAAAAAGGGATTTCGATGTGGATTCAAAATACAACTTATTTTAAAATATTCTAAGCAAAGCACAGGAACGTAGTATACCATACAAATTGAATAAATGGAATAATAATGACCCGAAATGGATTACAAAGGATGTGAAGAGTCTTATAGGTAGTGTAACACAGGACGTGGCTAATGTCTTTTGTCCACTACCCGGTCGAAAGGGAGCCGGTCGGCCGAGCGGACAGCACGCTGGACTTGTGATCCTGTGGTCCTGGGTTCGATCCCAGGCGCCGGCGAGAAACAATGGGCAGAGTTTCTTTCACCCTATGCCCCTGTTACATAGCAGTAAAATAGGTACCTGGGGGTGTTAGTCAGCTGTCACGGGCTGCTTCCTGCGGGGTGGAGGCCTGGTCGAGGACCGGGCCGCGGGGATACTAAACCCCGAAATCATCTCAAGATAACCTCAAGATAACTTACCTGCCCGTGATTAACTTGAAGACCCTTGAACCCTACTCAGACATGCCCTCCAGTTCCATGCCTCTTGACGTTCGACCACCTTAGATCCTACAAACCTGAGACGCTGTTGTTATAGATTCAGCTACTCGGAACAAGTTCCAAGTAGCACGGGCTATAGTGAGCCCGTAACTTACCTGGCACAGGAGCGGTGACTGAACCTGAGACGTTGCATTAGGCTTTTCTAGCAAAAACTCAAGGACCTTTTCTTGCTGCCACCACCAAACCCAAGACGAAGTCTGATTAATTAGTCGGGGTTTGGGCCAATTAATCATTAAACCCTTAGGGTGGATTAACCCAAATTTCGTGGAAAGGGCGTTATGAGTTTACATTAAATGTGGAAATGAAATAAAACCAGGGAATATCTCTGATATTAAGAGAGACTTTGCTGGCTTATAATACAATAACAACGTACTGGAGTGAACGATATGGAAGAAAATGCAGAATAGAACCAGTGAAGAGCAGAGGTGCCATAGGCACAATCAGAGAATACTGTATAAACATCAGAGGTCCAGTGAAGAGCAGAGATGCCATAGGCACAATCAGAGAACACTGTATAAACATCAGAGGTCCAGTGAAGAGCAGAGGTGCCATAGGCACAATCAGAGAACACTGTATAAACATCAGAGGTCCAGTGAAGAGCAGAGGTGCCATAGGCACAATCAGAGAACACTGTATAAACATCAGAGGTCCAGTGAAGAGCAGAGGTGCCATAGGCACAATCAGAGAACACTGTATAAACATCAGAGGTCTAGTGAAGAGCAGAGGTGCCATAGGCACAATCAGAGAACACTGTATAAACATCAGAGGTCTAGTGAAGAGCAGAGGTGCCATAGGCACAATCAGAGAACACTGTATAAACATCAGAGGTCCAGTGAAGAGCAGAGGTGCCATAGGCACAATCAGAGAACACTGTATAAACATCAGAGGTCTAGTGAAGAGCAGAGGTGCCATAGGCACAATCAGAGAACACTGTATAAACATCAGAGGTCTAGTGAAGAGCAGAGGTGCCATAGGCACAATCAGAGAACACTGTATAAACATCAGAGGTCCAGTGAAGAGCAGAGGTGCCATAGGCACAATCAGAGAACACTGTATAAACATCAGAGGTCCAGTGAAGAGCAGAGGTGCCATAGGCACAATCAGAGAACACTGTATAAACATCAGAGGTCCAGTGAAGAGCAGAGGTGCCATAGGCACAATCAGAGAACACTGTATAAACATCAGAGGTCCAGTGAAGAGCAGAGGTGCCATAGGCACAATCAGAGAACACTGTATAAACATCAGAGGTCCAGTGAAGAGCAGAGGTGCCATAGGCACAATCAGAGAACACTGTATAAACATCAGAGGTCCGCGGTTGTTCAACGTCCTCCCAGCGAGCATAAGAAATATTGCCGGAACAACCGTGGACATCTTCAAGAGGAAACTAGATTGTTTCCTCTAAGGAGTGCCGGAACAACCAGGCTGTGGTGGGTATGTGGGCCTGCGGGCCGCTCCAAGCAACAGCCTGGTGGACCAAACTCTCACAAGTCAGGGAGTAGATGGACTCGCCATCAAGCAGGTATAATCTGAATATCGACTTAGTCCAATAAAGCAGACTCGTGGAGCCAAATGGCAGACACAATCGCATGTAATATCATTCGTGGAGATACTCAAACATACCAATAATTACTAAAACAAAGTTTATTAAAGCAAAACTATCAAAGGTGTAAATAAATAGGAACACTTCCTAAACTTAAATATTCCCTAAGAGGCAGTCATGAACCATTAAACTATACCAAACTCTTAAGAACTTTACCGTAAAATAATCTAAGTCCAGCTGCTAGTGTTCTGGGGCCAGATTCACGAAAGCAGTTACGCAAGCACTTACGAACGTGTACATCTTTCCTCAATCTTTGGCGGCTTTGTTTACAATTATTAAACAGTTAATGAGCTCCGAAGCACCCGAAGCACCAGGAGGCTGTTTATAACAATAACAACAGTTGATTGGCAAGTTTTCATGCTTGTAAACTGTTTAATATATGTAACCAAAGCCGTCAAAGATTGAGGAAAGATGTACACGTTCGTAAGTACTTGCGTACCTGCTTCGTGAATCTGGCCCCTGGTCTTCTTGGAGTTGAGATGTTGACCCAAGCTCGCTCCACGCCACACTGACCTAGCCTAGCCTATCCTCTCTCCAGTCCCTCCATTGTCCTAGGCTAAGTTGCCAAATTCATCTTCGAAGATGATTACTATCTTAAACCCTGTACTTGTCACTGAAGGTAACTTAATCATTCCAAACAATTGAGGAATATCTAGATACTTGAGCAGGTAAATTATAAGGTACGATACTGAATGATAACCTTGAATTTCTCTACTGAATTAACAAAAATATAAAGTGTTGGAGTTGAAGGGGTGAAGGTTATCTTGAGGTTATCTTGACATGATTTCGGGGCTTTAGTGTCCCCGCGGCCCGGTCCTCGACCAGGCCTCCACCCCTAGGGAGCAGCCCGTGACAGCTCCCTAACACCAAGGTACCTATTTTACTGCTAGGAAACAGGGGCATAGGGTGAAAGAAACTCTGCCCATTGTTTCTCGCTGGCCCCTGGGATCGAATCCAGGACCACAGGATCACAGGATCACAAGTCCAGCGTACTGTCCGCACGGCCGACCGGCTCCCTGGAAATTGGGTTGAAATTGAAATAAGTTTATTGAGGTAAAATACACACAAAGGGATGAGGTAGCTGAAGCTATTCTCACCCCGTTCAGTACATCGTGTTAATACATACATAGACACACATCACAAACAATAAACATTACCAAACATTCTGAGAGATAAACATATACATTTCCTGCTAAGAAGGTGGGTGGTGAGGCCTGACTCCTGCTGATAACCTGACTTATGGCTGGTGTTGGCGGCTTGACACGAGTCATCAGCCCTCGAACCAAAGTGGGGAATTTGATTCTTTATTCATAAATGACGATAACTTTTTTTTTTTTTTGAGATATATACAAGAGTTGTTACATTCTTGTAGAGCCACTAGTACGCGTAGCGTTTCGGGCAAGTCCTTAATCCTATGGTCCCTGGAATACGATCCCCGCCGCGAAGAATCGTTTTTTCATCCAAGTACACATTTTACTGTTGCGTTAAACAGGGGCTACAGTTAAGGAATTGCGCCCAGTAAATCCTCCCCGGCCAGGATACGAACCCATGACATAGCGCTAGCGGAACGCCAGGCGAGTGTCTTACTACTACACCACGGAGACTGCAAACTTAATCTACGTACTTGACGAAAGAGGGTTATTAATTACTTAAGACACTAGTGCTCTCTGGGGTGGAATACTGTTGGGCACTAACAGCCCCATTCAAAGCTGGAGAAATTGCTGACCTGGAGAGCGTGCAAAGATCCTTTACTGCTAAAATCCACTCTATAAGTCATCTTAATTATTGGGACAGATTACAAGTTTTCAATCTGAATTCTCTTGAGCGCAGGCGGGAGAGATGCATAATAATTTACACGTGGACAATAGTAGAGGGGCTGGTCCCAAACCTGCACACAGAAATAACAGCACATGAGACCAGGAGGCATGGCAGGATGTGCAGAATATCCCCGTTGAAGAGCAGAGGTGCAACAGGTACTCTGAGAGTATATATGGAAGCTGATCAGAATTACATTTCACCTTTGTGAATGTACATTAATGACACTATGTAAAAGACACATCAAACACTTTATGTAGGGCATACGTAAATCTGTGTATCTATGTATTTACGTATGTAGGTTAGCTTAGCATTTTAAAAGCACCGAATCACCTTCTGTGGTTGAGTGTTCAATAAACCCTTGAACTCTATGTTTAACATTTCTCTAACCATGTCCATGGAGGACAGAAGAAAATGTATATATGCTGGTTAGCATTGTAAATGTGTGGCCACGTCTGTGGTAGAAAATAATAATAAAAAAAAAAAAAACTTCACATAAGGGACATAACTGGCCGACCCCTCACAGTGTTCGAGAGAGAACTATCAACATCAGAGGCCCAAGACTGTTCAACACGCTTCCACTACACATAAGGGGCATAACTGACCGACCCCTCACAGTGTTCAAGAGAGAACTATCAACATCAGAGGCCCGAGACTGTTCAACACGCTTCCACTACACATAAGGGACATAACTGGCCGACCCCTCACAGTGTTCGAGAGAGAACTATCAACATCAGAGGCCCAAGACTGTTCAACACGCTTCCACTACACATAAGGGGCATAACTGACCGACCCCTCACAGTGTTCAAGAGAGAACTATCAACATCAGAGGACCGAGACTGTTCAACACGCTTCCGCTACATAACTGGCCGACCCCTCACAGTGTTCAAGAGAGAACTATCAACATCAGAGGCCCGAGACTGTTCAACACGCTTCCACTACACATAAGGGACATAACTGGCCGACCCCTCACAGTGTTCAAGAGAGAACTATCAACATCAGAGGCCCGAGACTGTTCAACACACTTCCACTACACATAAGGGACATAACTGGCCGACCCCTCACAGTGTCCAAGAGAGAACTGGATAAACTCCTCCAAAGGATACCTGATCAACCAGGCTGTGCCTCATATGTCAGGCTGCTCGCAGCCGCGTCCAACAGCCTGGTTGACCAGTCCAGCAACCAGGAGACCTGGTTGGAGACCGGGCCGCGGGGCCATTAATCACCGGAAACTACACAAGATAGGTAGGTAGATAGACCATTGCATCAGTGTTACGTTGATTCCTTAAGCGCACTTAGAAATGACTAATGTAAAATAGGTATAAATATAAGTGGGGATCCCAGATGATGGTTTGTGAGATGGTGCCCGGTCGCTCTCTCCTCCACCTTCTAAATTTAGAATTTAAATTTTTTTATAAATAAATAAATGTTAATTTTAAATTTTAAATAAATTTAAAATTCTAAATTTAGAATTTCGAAGGTCTGTTCAGTCTTCTAAATAATAAACACCATATTTGTGGGAGTTTTACTGGAGTATGTCACCCCAGCACGCAGCTCCTCGCCTCACAGGTCCAACATCTTGGGCTGGACGGTAGAGCCACGGTCTCGCTTCATGCAGGTCGGTGTTCAATCCCCGAGGAAATGTATATGTTTATCTCTCAGAATGTTCGGTAATACGTTTATTGCTTGTGATGTGTGTCCATGGCCGGCCCCACACGTGCAATTTTAACTGAGTTATGACTGTTCAGTTATAACTGTCACAGTTCAAACTGACGTCAGTTCAAAATGAAATGCACACACAAACACAGTTCAATCACTCAGTTTTACCATGGATTCCGAGGAGTACGATCTTGCCGCTCTTGGTTTACTAGTTGTGTGTTTTTGCGGGGGTTGAGCTTTGCTCTTTCGGCCCGCCTCTCAACTGTCAATCAACTGTTTACTAACTACTTTTTTTTTTTCCACACCACACACACACACACCCCAGGAAGCAGCCCATGACAGCTGACTAACTCCCAGGTACCTATTTACTGCTAGGTAACAGGGGCACTTAGGGTGAAAGAAACTTTGCCCATTTGTTTCTGCCTCGTGCGGGAATCGAACCCGCGCCACAGAATTACGAGTCCTGCGCGCTATCCACCAGGCTACGAGGCCCCTTGGTGTATTCTTTGTAATGCTACAAGCCAATAAAAAAAATATAACTAAGAAGCGTAAGCAGAGGTGCAAAAAGTGGTTACCAATTGATTTTCTCAATTATTTGCGCATGACTCAAACTGTGTACCAAAAGCTGCTTTCGCTGGTTTCTCCTTTCATTAAAAAGAAAGATACAATAATGAGAAGATGTTGTTGTTAAAGATTCGCTACTTGGAACAAGCAGTTCCAAGTAGCACGGGCTATGGTGAGCCCGTAGCAATATCGCCACATGAAAGGGTAACTGCTACCTTGAGGTTTCTAGCTACTGTGGACGGTCGTATGAGTGTCTCAAATTTTCCACAAGAATATCACCTCAATCTCTAGGAAAAATCATCAATCACTTTGTTTTGTTCACGTGCCATCTCAGACTGCACTCACCGCTACCACCTGTAGAAATGACAAGTTGAGAACTGTACAGTTACGAATCCCCACACACGCTCAGTTCAGTTACTCCTTTCAGTTAAAAATATGGAACATTGCATTTGTCGCAGTTTAATTGTACAGTTCTGTTGAACTGACGAAATGAGCAACTGAGATACCCACACACGTGCAGTTTTAACTGAACAGTTAAAACTGCACGTGTGTGGCCGGCCTATTTATGTATTAACACGATGTACTGAACGGGGTGAGAATAGCTTCAGCTACCTCATCCCTTTGTGTGTATTTTACCTCAATAAACATTTCAATTTCAATCTCAAGTCCAAGTGGATGGGCACCATTCCTTTCCCTTCGTCCCACTCCAAATCTTTATCCTGACCCAGTCTTCTAGAAACGTTTAGGCTTGACGCCTTCCCCCGATAGTTCCCTTCCCTTTCTCACCTCAGAAACATTCCTCCAGATGCTATAAGGAGTCCAGAGGTATACTGTACATGGAGTCTTGTACCACAACTGTGGGGATGTTGAGCTATGAGGAGACATGGTAACAACATACAACTTTCTCTGGGTCAATGATGTATGGAAATTTAAGGCGCAGACGAGTGACAAGGATGATGAAAATAATTTGCTAGTGCAAATGAAATGGACTCGAGGGAAAGTTAGTAAAATGTAACATAAGTTTCAAAAGTTGCCTAAATATTACAAGAAGCAGAGTTGTCAAAGTATTAGACAACCAACAGCTTATAAATCAGTAAGAATAAATCAATAAGAAACGATAAAGCACCTAAATTATTGGGACCGTCTCAAAGCTCTCAGAATGTACTCTCTGGACAGGAGACGAGACGGATATCAAGTAATATATACATGGAAGATATTTAATGGCCAGGTTCCAAATTTTGCACAGCTGAAGAACAACATACTGGAATGAAAGGTACGGCAGGAAATGCAGAATAAAATCAGTGAAGAGTAGAGGTGCCATAGACACACTCAGAGAACACTGAACATCAGAGGTCCACGGCTGTTCAACACCCTCCCAGCAAGCATTTGAAATATTACTGGACCAAAGGTGGATGTATTCAAGAGGAACTTGGATAACTTCTTGCAAGAAGTGCTGGACCAACCAGGCTGTGGTGGATATGTGGTCCTGCGGGTCGCTCCAAGCACCAGCCTGGTGGACCAAACTCTCACACGTCGAGCCTTGCCTCAGGCCGGGCTTGGCGAGTAGAAGAACTCTCAGAACTCTCTCCAGATATGCTCTCTCTCGTCTCCTTCCTTTCTCCCTCCTTTCTCCCTTCTCCCTTTCTCCCTTCTCCCTCCCTTCCCGTACCGTCAACTTCCCGATAAGGAAGGCTGAAGACACACCAGTGGCCGAGCGGGTCACAAACTGATTCATAAAGAAATCCGCATTTTTAGTTTTATTTTCAAAGAAGAATGGAAATTTTAATTGGCTTCTTATCTTTAGCGTGAAAATGGCTTTGTTTATACGTAAATCTATTGTTTCGGGTTTTACAGGGGAATGGAGGAGTCGTGTTGTGTGGGTGTGTTCTCTCCCGTGACTCTGTGCTAGAGGGGCCTCGTAGCCTGGTGGATAGCGCGCAGGACTCGTAATTCTGTGGCGCGGGTTCGATTCCCGCACGAGGCAGAAACAAATGGGCAAAGTTTCTTTCACCCTAAGTGCCCCTGTTACCTAGCAGTAAATAGGTACCTGGGAGTTAGTCAACTGTCACGGGCTGCTTCCTGGGGGTGGAGGCCTGGTCGAGGACCGGGCCGCGGGGACACTAAAGCCCCGAAATCATCTCAAGATAACCTCAAGATAGAGGGGTCCGGCTACACCTCTTGGGGCCTTCATGGGTCATACACAATTCAGCCCGTCCTCATAAACTAAAACCTAAGTCCATTCCCTACAGCCGCCAAACCCCCTGTTTATAAATCATTATTATTAGGAATAATTATGAATGAGATACAGTTTACACACGATTCACAACTGATGACGTTCGAACATTTCTTGAACAGTGCTTCCCTGACGAACTCTGTTCGAATCTCAACTCCGTAAACAGCCCGTTATCTAAACAGACTCAGTCCATTCCATACACCCGCCAAACCCCCTGTTTATGAATGAAAAACGGTTTAAACACGACTCATAACTGGAACACTTCCGGAACACTGATTCGAACACTTCCGGAACAAGTGCTTCACTGACGACTTGTGTTCGAACCACAACGCTGTAAATGCTTCACCCACGTACTACAAATACTCGCCAACAGAACCTAAACACCTAACCTAAGCTATGACTATATATGCAAATTTATTTTTTTTCAAACAATTTTCAAAAATATATATAATAATATTTATTTATATTTGAGAAAATTCCTATTTTGAATGGACAGAAATGTTCATATTGATGAATGCGTCTTTGGGGTCGACCGCTGGTTGGAATGAACATAGACTGAGGACGAGTTGTACAATTTCTGGAACAGAGTGACAGGTTGCACACTTTTTGGAGGAGACCGAGTGAGTGAGTGGGAGCGTGCGCGTGCGCCCTAGGTTAACACCTTTGAGAGAGGTTTACGGTAAAGCCAATAGACCCGAACCAAGAGGATCAGCTGATGGCTTGCCTCTGTCCTCATCATCCTTGTCAATCATTCTAATCTATCTATCTCTCTCCCTCTTTATCATTCTCTCTTCTCTCTCTCTCTCTCTCTCTCTCTCTCTCTCTCTCTCTCTCTCTCTCTCTCTCTCTCTCTCTCTCTCTCTCTTTTTCTCTTTCTCTCTTTCTCTCTTTCTCTTTCTTTCTCTCTCTTTCTCTTTCTTTCTCTCTCTCTCTTTCTCTTTCTTTATCTTTCTTTCTCTCTTTCTCTCTTTCTTTCTCTCTCTCTTTCTCTTTCTTTCTCTCTCTCTCTTTCTCTTTCTTTATCTTTCTTTCTCTCTCTCTTTCTCTCTTTCTCTCTTTCTCGCTCTCTCTCTCTCTCTCTCTCTCTCTCTCTCTCTCTCTCTCTCTCTCTCTCTCTCTCTCTCTCTCTCTCTCTCTCTCTCTCTCTCTCTCTAACAACGTAGAATATTTGTAGTTCATTAGAAACGGTTATTTTGAGATGATTTCGGGGCTTAGCGTCCCCGCGGCCCGGTCATCGACCAGGCCTCCTTTTTGTTACCCCCCCCCCCAGGAAGCAGCCCGTAGCAGCTGTCTAACTCCCTGGTACCTATTTACTGCTAGGTGAACATATGTTCGGTGGTGATGTTTCTAATGAGGCAAGCTGAGAGCTCTTGTCAACTCGTGGGAAAACTAGCTGTAGAGATTCGTTTATTGTTTGTTTATTGCGGAATGAAGGTTGTTGCTAAATGTGTTACTAAATGTGTTACTAAATGAAGTTAGAGCCGCGTACCGGAGCCTCGTTCGCGTGGTCAGGATTTCACGGGCACCTCCCGCCAAACACACATCGAAACTACGACGTTGGTACAACATTCGAACAAGTTTTAACACCACCTAACCAGTTATAACAACCAATATAGCAAGTTGTAACAACGTTCTAATACGTCATAAACACGTTAAGCCAAGTTGTAACAACTTTATTACAAGTTGTAACAAGCGGAAAATAGAGACAGTTTCGGTTTGTGTTTCCAGGGAGCTGCGTGTTGAGCAGACATGCTCTGGATGGGTGATCTGTGATGAGGTGGTGGTGATCTTGAAGATCCCACATCCAACCTTGAGACTGTTGACTGGTGAGCGCTTTGTGGTAAACCACTTCTGCTAGTCCGCGAACTGGGGCCAGGCCAGACACACGGGCCTTGAGAACACTGTCCAGCGTCGTCGATATTGAAGGGTCAGATTTGTTCTGACTAGTCCAGTCACAACAGGTCAAAAATAGACAAGTCTCTCCTCGGACAGTTTTCTATTGTTGGGAATTCGGAGAAATGACGGAATGGGAAACCGGTGCATACTCAAGATGATACCTGGTTGATACCTGGTTGATGGGGTTCTGGGAGTTGTTCTACTCCCCAAGCCCGGCCTGAGGCCAGGCTTGACTTGTGAGAGTTTGGTCCACCAGGCTGTTGCTTGGAGCGGCCCGCAGGCCCACATATACCTGGTTGATGGGGTTCTGGGAGTTGTTCTACTCCCCAAGCCCGGCCCGAGGCCAGGCTTGACTTGTGAGAGTTTGGTCCACCAGGCTGTTGCTTGGAGCGGCCCGCAGGCCCACATATACCTGGTTGATGGGGTTCTGGGAGTTCTACTCCCCAAGCCCGGCCTGACTTGTGAGTTTGGTCCACCAGGCTGTTGCTTGGAGCGGCCCGCAGGCCCACATACCCACCACAGCCCGGTTGGTCCGGCACTCCTTGGAGGAAACAATCTAGTTTCCTCTTGAAAATGTCCACGATTGTTCCGGCAATATTTCTTATGCTTGCTGGGAGGACGTTGAGGACGTTGTTGATGAGAAAGCGCCAAATCATTACGACTACATAGCACTTGGAAAGGGTCAGAATAAACACGGGAGACATCTCCCGTCACGCAGGGTGCAGTCGCGCCTCCACAGATCTCCAGTATCGGCTCTTGATACTGATAATGGCTCAAAAGGGTCACCACTTACGGGCTATTCATGCCCGTGCCACCTTTTGGGTGGCTTAATCTTCATCAATCATTAATCAATCAGGATAAGGATTTGGGGCATGACGGTAGGGGAGGAAGAAATGATGCCCAACCACTTGGGAAGTAAACTTGTGCCTCATACAAGGTTTCATAGTTGGTGCTGTCGAGATGGCCGTAACATGCGCCTTACGACTACAAGTATTGGGCATGTTGCTTGCTAGACGTCACTCACGGCACTCTTGTTGCTTGCTAGACGTCACTCACGGCACTCTTGTTGCTTGCTAGACGTCACTCACGGCACTCTTGTTGCTTGCTAGACGTCACTCACGGCACTCTTGTTGCTTGCTAGACGTCACTCACGGCACTCTTGTTGCTTGCTAGACGTCACTCACGGCACTCTTGTTGCTTGCTAGACGTCACTCACGGCACTCTTGTTGCTTGCTAGACGTCACTCACGGCACTCTTGTTGCTTGCTAGACGTCACTCTTCACCGCCCCCCCCCCTTCCCTCCAAGACCTCAACTAACAGTCTCCGTGGTGTAGTGGTAAGACACTCGCCTGGCGTTCCGCGAGCGCTATGTCATGGGTTCGTATCCTGGCCGGGGAGGATTTACTGGGCACAAATCCTTAACTGTAGCCTCTGTTTAACTCAACAGTAAAATGTGTACTTAGTTGTAACAAGGATTCTTTGCGGCGGGGATCGTATTCCAGGGACCTGCCCGAAACGCTACGCGTACTAGTGGCTGTACAAGAATGTAACAACTCTTCTATATATCTAAAAAAAAAAAAAAAAAAAGTTATCACTGACTGGCTGCACCCATCCTGTCCCAGGTATACTGTCATGCCAGGTATACATCGATGATGTTTTCTCTACGTAAATATATCACTACGGGCTCGCCATAGCCCGTGCTACTTAGAACTTTGTTCCAGGTTGCGAATCTTAAGCAATAATAATCTTCGTAAATGTCATTTGTCATCATTAGCCGCAGGGAATGGCTTCATGTCAGGGGCCTCGTAGCCTGGTGGATAGCGCGCAGGACTCGTAATTCTGTGGCGCGGGTTCGATTCCCGCACGAGGCAGAAACAAATGGGCAAAGTTTCTTTCACCCTGAATGCCCCTGTTACCTAGCAGTAAATAGGTACCTGGGAGTTAGTCAGCTGTCACGGGCTGCTTCCTGGGGGTGGAGGCCTGGTCGAGGACCGGGCCGCGGGGACACTAAAAAGCCCCGAAATCATCTCAAGATAACCTCAAGATAAGATGTTGGTCATTCTCTCCCCTGTGGTTTCGATCTGTCTCTCCATCCTGTCTTATCTCTCATATGGCCTTCTCTTTCTCCCCCGTGGCTGTGAGGAGAGTGAGGTGGTGGTGAGAGTGGTGGGGACGTGTGAGGGAGGAGGAGGGTGCCATCACCGGTGGGGAGCACAGCTCTCTGCATTACTCCGCCTCGCCCACACCTGACATCAACTCAATTTGGCTTACACATACACGCGCCAGAACGCCCACTCTCTCTCTCTCTCTCTCTCTCTCTCTCCTCTCTCTCTCTCTCTCTCTCTCTCTCCTCTCTCTCCTCTCTCTCTCTCTCTCCTCTCTCTCTCTCTCTCTCTCTCTCTCTCTCTCTCTCTCTCTCTCTCTCTCTCTCTCTCTCTCACACACACACACACACACACACACACACACACACACACACACACACACACACACACACACACACACACACACACACACACACACACTCTCTCACACACACTCTCACACACTCTCACACACACTCTCACACACACTCTCACACACACTCTCACACACACTCTCACACACACTCTCACACACACTCTCACACACACACACACACACACACACACACACACACACTACACACACACACTCTCTCTCTCTCTCTCATCCCCCTCCTCTTCACTCGCACGACTATTTATGCTTGCGTGGGTTGAGCTCTGGCTCTTTGGTCCCGCCTCTCAACTGTCAATCAACTGGTGTACAGGTTCCTGAGCCTTCTGGGCTCTATCATATCTACACTTGAAACTGTGTATGGAGTCAGCCCCACACAAGAAGCTAGTGAAAAGGCTGGATATGCAGGCTGGAGTGAAAGGGAAGGTACTCCATTGGATAAAGGAGTACCGGAAGCAACAGGAGACAAGAAGTCAATGTGAGGGGTGAGGTCTCAGATTGGCGAGACGTTACAAGTGGAGTCCCGCAGGGGTCAGTCCTTGGACCTATACTGTTTCTGATATATGTAAGTGAACTCCCAGAGGGTATAGACTAGTTTCTCTCAATGTTTGCTGATGATGCAAAAATTATGAGGAGGATTGAAACAGGATGATAGTAGGAGGCTACAAGATGACCTAGACAGACGGAGTGAATGGTCCAACAAATGACTGTTGAAGTTCAACCCGAGTACATGTAAAGTAATGAAACAAGGCGGTGGAAACAGGAGGCCAGACACAGGATACAGAATAGGAGATGAAGTACTTAATGAAACGGACAGAGAGAAAGATCTAGGAGTTGATATCACACCAAACCTGTCTCCTGAAGCCCACATAAAAAGAAGAACGTCTGCGGCATATGCGAGGCTGGCTAACATCAGAACAGCGTTCAGGAACCTGTGTAAGGAATCCTTCAGAACCTTGTATACCACATATGTAAGACCAATCCTGGAGTATGCGGCCCCAGCATGGAGCCCGTACCTTGTCAAGCACAAGACGAAGCTGGAAAAAGTTCAGAGGTATGCCACTAGACTAGTCCCAGAACTAAGAGGCATGAGTTACGAGGAAAGGCTGCGGGAAATGCATCTTACGACGCTGGAAGACAGAAGAGTAAGGGGAGACATGATCACAACCTACAAAATCCTCAGGGGAATCGACCGGGTAGACAAGGATAAACAATTCAACACTGGTGGGACGCGAACAAGGGGACACAGGTTTAAACTGAGTACCCACATGAGCCACAGAGACGTTAGAAAGAACTTTTTCAGTGTCAGAGTAGTTAACAGATGGAATGCATTAGGCAGTGATGTGGTGGAGGCTGACTCCATACTCAGTTTCAAGTGTAGATACGATAGAGCCCAGTAGGCTCAGGAACCTGTACACCTGTTGATTGACAGTTGAGAGGCGGGACCAAAGAGCCAGAGCTCAACCCTCGCAAACACAACTAGGTGAGTACACACACACACACACACACACACACACACACACACACACACACACACAATATTTTACACCTGTAATGTTTTATTAATGTATTTTCTTCCATTTTAGGTAAGAGCATATGGGATGAGCGTCTGATTCCAGGATTGAGGTAATGTTTATCTTAATGTTTTTCCATGTCTTTATTGACTCCCCATACACCTATATTCTCCCTGTGTTGCCCCATCAGTATAGGCCTATTATACCACCTTTCCCTCTGTTTACATAGTTATTTTTGGAACTATGTGGACCATAGTACATATATTGACATATTAGATAGTAGAATTTGGTACTAATCACTTTATACCGTCCGAGAAAATAGCTACACAAATATTTGTAGGCTTATTATATCACATGTTTGTACCATATTAGGCCTCAGCGTGTGTTAGGCCTTGGAAGGTAAGGTTAGGTTAGGACAGGTTTTCTTTACAACATGAGTACAAAAAGATCAGTCGATTAAGGCAGTGTCTGGGATGCTCCCGGACGCAGGTTCGAATCCTCGTCACGGCCCTTGTGGATTTGTTCATGAGTACAAAACCTTTAAGTCTGTACAAATAAGCCGGTTTGGCCACATTCAGTAGTCCCTAATTCTACTTTCTTATTGCCTTTTACGTTAGTATATATGTTCGATGGTGTTCAGCGGTATACCAGTTAAGGCGACCTGAGTGGTAACGGTAATCGATCAGTTATTGACCAAGTTGGCCCAGAAATTGGCAAGTAGCGAGATTAGCGAGATTGTTTAGGAACACCTGGCTTTCAAAAGTAGCCCGATTCGCTACTTTTCTAGCCCCGATTCGCTACTTTTTAGCCCCGATTCGCTACTTTTTAGCCCCGATTCGTTACTTTTTAGCCCCGATTCGTTACTTTCTAGCCCCGATTCGTTACTTTTTAGCCCCGATTCGCTACTTTTCTAGCCCCGATTCTCTACTTTTTGCAAAATATCGCTACTTTTAGCCCAGTCTGGCAACACTGCCTGGCTAGAGACTGGGATGAGAGGACATTGATCCTTGGGACCACAAGATAACTTAAAGATAAGTAAGTAACGTTTATTATCTTTGGTTCTTGTGTTTGTGTCATTATTGGATAGGTCGTCCCCTTTCCAAAAAGTTCCAAGTAGCACGGGCTATGGTGAGCCCGTAGTGGACTTACCTGGCACAGGAGTGGGGCAAGTAGCACGGGCTATGGTGAGCCCGTAGTGGACTTACCTGGCACAGGAGTGGGGCAAGTAGCACGGGCCATGGTGAGCCCGTAGTGGACTTACCAGGCACAGGAGTGGGGCAAGTAGCACGGGCTATGGTGAGCCCGTAGTGGACTTACCTGGCACAGGAGCGGGGCAAGTAGCACGGGCTATGGTGAGCCCGTAGTGGACTTACCTGGCACAGGAGCGGGGCAAGTAGCACGGGCTATGGTGAGCCCGTAGTGGACTTACCTGGCACAGGAGCGGGGCAAGTAGCACGGGCCATGGTGAGCCCGTAGTGGACTTACCAGGCACAGGAGCGGGGCAAGTAGCACGGGCTATGGTGAGCCCGTAGTGGACTTACCTGGCACAGGAGCGGGGCAAGTAGCACGGGCTATGGTGAGCCCGTAGTGGACTTACCTGGCACAGGAGCGGGGCTGTAACTCGATTTTTTGAATTAAAAGAAAAATCTTTTAGGGTGGTGACGTGTACTTATAGGGTGAAGTGTTTGGGGTGAGGTGGGTAGGGGTTGGGTGTATGGTGGGGTGAGGTGGGTAGAGGTTGGGTGTATTGTGGGGTGAGGTGGGTAGGGGTTGGGTGTATGGTGGGGTGAGGTGGGTAGGGGTTGGGTGTATGGTGGGGTGAGGTGGGTAGGGGTTGGTGTTACAGGTAAGGGGGGGTGTTCCCCCCTTACCCCCTTGGTGTAGCCACAGTGAGTCACCCCATGAGAGAAAATGTGAGTTCTCCTTGGCGCAATTAATACTGGGGAGACCCGCCTAGATGGACCTTCAGGCGCCTAGTCGCGGCTGCTAATCTTCGCCTTCCTAGCTTACTGGCGTCAGTACACGTTGCTGTTGGACACTGTTGTTGTTATAGACTCAGCTACCTGGAACAAGTAGCACGGGCTATGGTGAGCCCGTAACTTATCTGGCACAGGAGCGGTGCCCTTATTGGACAATATTTTCCAGTTCATTTATATACATGAAGAACATGGCTGGTCCCAAAGCTTAGGCATCCCAATCCACAACTTTAGGGACTTAATTCGACAATAGCTTAGAACGTCAGATTAACAAATTATAACACGGCATAATGGGTTTTGTCTGGGACCGGGGTTCGATCCCCGGCGATGGCAGTCAAAAATGGCCAGTTTCTTTCACCCTGATGCCACTATTACCCAGCAGTAACCTGTTATATATATATATATATATATATATATATATATATATATATATATATATATATATATATATATATATATATATATATATATATATATATATATATATATATATATATATAATATTTTATAGGGAAGGGAGTACCACCTCTGGCTGGAAGAAGGGGGACCCATAGCCTCGGAGGAAACCACACATAACGCATTGGAGGGAATGTAGGTCCCCTCCAATACAGTTTCTGTATTGGAGGGGACCTTTTCTCCTACCACCCCCTTCCTTTTTTTCCTTTATTGTGTATTTAAAGGTTACAAAACATACAAGACAAATGCCTAAAGGTTATGGATCTCTTGAAGCTCCTCCGCTTCTGGACATTACCATATATATATATATATATATATATATATATATATATATATATATATATATATATATATATATATATATGCAATTGACGATCACAAAACACTGATCATTTTATGTGGAAAATCCACAGAGAAATATAAAAATATTTCATATTTCTCGGTGGATTTTCCGCATATATATATATATATATATATATATATATATATATATATATATATATATATATATATATATATATATGTATATATATATATATGTATATATATATGTATATATATATATGTATATATATATATATGTATATATATGTATATATATATATGTATATATATATATATATATATATATATATATATATATATATGTATATATATATATATGTATATATATATATATGTATATATATATGTATATATATATATATATATATGTATATATATATATATATATATGTATATATATATATATATGTATATATATATATATATGTATATATATATGTATATATATATATGTATATATATATGTATATATATATATGTATATATATATATATGTATATATATATGTATATATATATATGTATATATATATATATGTATATATATATGTATATATATATATGTATATATATATATGTATATATATATATGTATATATATATATATATGTATATGTATATATATATATGTATGTATATATATATATATATATATATGTATATATATATATGTATATATATATATATATATATATGTATATATATATATGTATATGAGAGAGAGAGAGAGAATGAGAATGAGAATGAGAATATTTGTTTCTTTTATTTATGCACTATTTAGCATGATACTTGAGAGTTGCCACTGTAATATCTTTGTAATGTCAGAAGAGGTGCATTATGTATCGTCTTGCACAACGATACATTTCCCGGTGTTTAGGGAAACTTTGTTCATTGTTCACTAGAGAGAACAGTCTTCTAGCCCAAACCATTTAATTGGTGAGCTTTGTATTTTGTGAGACATGACCCGTTGAGGCTCTTACGCAGAGTGGTAACATAATGCACTCGATTCTGTAGGGGTTTTTATGCCCAATCATTTGGGCTGGACGGTAGAGCAACGGTCGCGCTTCATGCAGGTTTTTTTTTTTTTTTTTTTGAGATATATACAAGAGTTGTTACATTCTTGTACAGCCACTAGTACGCGTAGCGTTTCGGGCAGGTCCCTGGAATACGATCCCCGCCGCGAAGAATCGTTGTTACAACCAAGTACACATTTTACTGTTGAGTTAAACAGAGGCTACAGTTAAGGATTTGCGCCCAGTAAATCCTCCCCGGCCAGGATACGAACCCATGACAAAGCGCTCGCGGAACGCCAGGCGAGTGTCTTACCACTGCACCACGGAGACTGCAAACAGGTCGGCGTTCAATCCCTCGACCGATCAAGTGTTTGGGCACCGTTCCTTTTCCCCCGTTCCATCCCAAATCCTTATCCTGATCCCTTCCCAGTACTATATAGTGGTA
>NC_091239.1:16906177-16968677 GCF_040958095.1 Procambarus clarkii | reverse complement strand
TCCACTGGTGAATGACGGATCCTAAGGTGTCAGGGAGGATATACAGTGCTGATTGTTCCACAGGATGACTGGGGAGGATATACCTGCTTGATGGGGTTCTGGGAGTTGTTCTACTGCCCAAGCCCGGCCCGAGGCCAGACTTGACTTGTGAGAGTTTGGTCCACCAGACTGTTGCTTGGAGCGGCCCGCAGGCCCACATATACCTGGTTGATGGGGTTCTGGGAGTTGTTCTACTCCCCAAGCCCGGCCCGAGGCCAGACTTGACTTGTGAGAGTTTGGTCCACCAGGCTGTTGCTTGGAGCGGCCCGCAGGCCCACATATACCTGGTTGATGGGGTTCTGGGAGTTGTTCTACTGCCCAAGCCCGGCCCGAGGCCAGGCTTGACTTGTGAGAGTTTGGTCCACCAGGCTGTTGCTTGGAGCAGCCCGCAGGCCCACATATACCTGGTTGATGGGGTTCTGGGAGTTGTTCTACTGCCCAAGCCCGGCCCGAGGCCAGGCTTGACTTGTGAGAGTTTGGTCCACCAGGCTGTTGCTTGGAGCGGCCCGCAGACCCACATATACCTGGTTGATGGGGTTCTGGGAGTTGTTCTACTGCCCAAGCCCGGCCCGAGGCCAGGCTTGACTTGTGAGAGTTTGGTCCACCAGGCTGTTGCTTGGAGCGGCCCGCAGACCCACATATACCTGGTTGATGGGGTTCTGGGAGTTGTTCTACTGCCCAAGCCCGGCCCGAGGCCAGGCTTGACTTGTGAGAGTTTGGTCCACCAGGCTGTTGCTTGGAGCGGCCCGCAGGCCCACATATACCTGGTTGATGGGGTTCTGGGAGTTGTTCTACTGCCCAAGCCCGGCCCGAGGCCAGGCTTGACTTGTGAGAGTTTGGTCCACCAGGCTGTTGCTTGGAGCGGCCCGCAGGCCCACATATACCTGGTTGATGGGGTTCTGGGAGTTGTTCTACTGCCCAAGCCCGGCCCGAGGCCAGGCTTGACTTGTGAGAGTTTGGTCCACCAGGCTGTTGCTTGGAGCGGCCCGCAGGCCCACATATACCTGGTTGATGGGGTTCTGGGAGTTGTTCTACTCCCCAAGCCCGGCCCGAGGCCAGGCTTGACTTGTGAGAGTTTGGTCCACCAGGGTGTTGCTTGGAGCGGCCCGCAGGCCCACATATACCTGGTTGATGGGGTTCTGGGAGTTGTTCTACTGCCCAAGCCCGGCCCGAGGCCAGGCTCGACTTGTGAGAGTTCAGGCTGTTGCTTGGAGCGGCCCGCAGGCCCACATACCCACCACAGCCTGGTTGGTCCGGCACTCCTTGGAGGAAATAATCTAGTTTCCTCTTGAAGATGTCCACGGTTGTTTCGGCAATATTTCTTATGCTTGCTGGGAGAACGTTGAACAACCGCGGACCTCTGATGTTTATACAGTGTTCTCTGATTGTGCCTATGGCACCTCTGCTCTTCACTGGACCTCTGATGTTTATACAGTGTTCTCTGATTGTGCCTATGGCACCTCTGCTCTTCACTGGACCTCTGATGTTTATACAGTGTTCTCTGATTGTGCCTATGGCACCTCTGCTCTTCACTGGACCTCTGATGTTTATATAGTGTTCTCTGATTGTGCCTATGGCACCTCTTCTCTTCACTGGTTCTATTCTGCATTTTCTTCCATATCGTTCACTCCAGTACGTTGTTATTTTACTGTGCAGATTTGGGACCAGGCCCTCTAATATTTTCCATGTGTATATTATTTGGTATCTCTCTCGTCTTCTTTCTAGTGAGTACATTTGGAGAGCATCGAGACGATCCCAATAATTTAGGTGCTTTATCTGGTCTATGCGTGCCGTATATGTTCTCTGTATTCCCTCTATTTCAGTAATCTTTCCTGCTCTGAAGGGGAAAGTGAGTACTGAGCAGTACTCAAGACGGGACAACACAAGTGATTTGAAGAGTACAACCATTGTGATGGGATCCCTGGATTTGAAGGTTCTCGTAATCCATCCGATCATTTTTCTGGCTGACGCAATATTTGCTTGGTTATGCTCCCTAAACGTTAGATCGTCAGACATCATTATTCCCAAATCCTTTACATGTTGCTTTCCTACTATGGGCAGATTCGATTGTGTTTTGTACCCTGTATTATGTTCAAGGTCCTCATTTTTCCCATACCTGAGTACCTGGAATTTATCACTGTTAAACATCATGTTATTTTCTGCTGCCCAGTCGAAAACTTTATTAATATCTGCTTGTAGTTTTTCAATGTCTTCCGCAGTGATAATTTCCATGCTGATTTTTGTGTCATCTACAAAGGATGACACGAAGCTTGTATTTCTGTCTATATCTGATATGAGAATAAGGAACAGCAGTGGTGCAAGGACTGTACCTTGAGGTACTGAGCTTTTAACTGTGCTTAGACTCGATTTAGATGACTGTTACTGTGTTCTGTTCGACAGGAAATGGACTTTACGGTGGTGGATGTTTCACAGGATGACTGGGGCAGGATATATGGTGTGGGTGTTCCACAGGATGACTGGGGCAGGATATACGGTGTGGGTGTTCCGCAGGATGACTGGGGACAGGATATATGGTGGTGGGTGTTCCGCAGGATGACTGGGGGCAGGATATATGGTGGTGGACGTTCCACAGGATGACTGGGGCAGGATATATGGTGGTGGGTATTCTACAGGATATATGGTGGTGGGTGTTCTGCAGGATATATGATGAGTGTTCCATAGGATGACTGGGGCAGGATATATGGTGGTGGGTGTTCCACAGGATGACTGGGGGCAGGATATATGGTGGTGGGTGTTCCACAGGATGACTGGGGGCAGGATATATGGTGGTGGGTGTTCCACAGGATGACTGGGGCAGGATATATGGTGGTGGGTGTTCCACAGGATGACTGGGGCAGGATATATGGTGGTAGGTGTTCCACAGGATGACTGGGGGCAGGATATATGGTGGTGGGTGTTCCACAGGATGACTGGGGCAGGATATATGGTGGTGGGTGTTCCACAGGATGACTGGGGAGCAGGATATATGGTGGTGGGTGTTCCACAGGATGACTGGGGCAGGATATATGGTGGTGGGTGTTCCACAGGATGACTGGGGGCAGGATATATGGTGGTGGGTGTTCCACAGGATGACTGGGGGCAGGATATATGGTGGTGGGTGTTCCACAGGATGACTGGGGCAGGATATATGGTGGTGGGTGTTCCACAGGATGACTGGGGCAGGATATATGGTGGTAGGTGTTCCACAGGATGACTGGGGGCAGGATATATGGTGGTGGGTGTTCCACAGGATGACTGGGGAGCAGGATATATGGTGGTGGGTGTTCCACAGGATGACTGGGGGCAGGATATATGGTGGTGGGTGTTCCACAGGATGACTGGGGCAGGATATATGGTGGTGGGTGTTCCACAGGATGACTGGGGCAGGATATATGGTGGTGGGTGTTCCACAGGATGACTGGGGAGCAGGATATATGGTGGTGGGTGTTCCACAGGATGACTGGGGAGCAGGATATATGGTGGTGGGTGTTCCGCAGGATGACTGGGGCAGGATATATGGTGGTGGGTGTTCCGCAGGATGACTGGGGCAGGATATATGGTGGTGGGTGTTCCGCAGGATGACTGGGGCAGGATATATGGTGGTGGGTGTTCCGCAGGATGACTGGGGCAGGATATATGGTGGTGGGTGTTCCGCAGGATGACTGGGGAGCAGGATATATGGTGGTGGGTGTTCCGCAGGATGACTGGGGAGCAGGATATATGGTGGTCGGTGTTCCACTTGGCCACCAACAGGTTTCCTGTTGAGAGGCGGGACCAAAGAGCCAGAGCTCAACCCCCGCAAGCACAATTAGGTGAGTACAGGGGGCCCAAGATTAGCATAGATATAAATAACCTGGACAAAATATAAACTGAGAATATTTGCAAATTCTATTCACACGGCATCTGCAAATATAAGAAAAATATGGAGCAAAATCCAGTCCAAGGGAGCCGGTCGGCCGAGCGGACAGCACGCTGGACTTGTGATCCTGTGGTCCCGGGTTCGATCCCAGGCGAGAAGCAATGAGCAGAGTTTCTTTCATCTTATGCCCCTGTTACCTAGCAGTAAAATAGGTACCTGGGTGTTAGTCAGCTGTCACGGGCTGCTTCCTAGGGGTGGAGGCCTGGTCGAGGACCGGGCCGCGGGGACACTAAAGCCCCGAAATCATCTCAAGATAACCTCAAGAAATGCACTTTCCTGCATCCTCGAAAATGCAGGAACATGTTGGCGAGGGGTTATCTTGAGGTGATTTCGGGGCTTTAGTGTCCCCGCGGCCCGGTCCTCGACCAGGCCTCCACCCCTAGGAAGCAGCCCGTGACAGCTGACTAACACCCAGGTACCTATTTTACTGCTAGGTAACAGGGGCACAGGTTGAAAGAAACTCTGCCCATTGTTTCTCACCGGCGCCTGGGATCGAACCCGGGACCACAGGATCACAAGTCCAGTGTGCTGTCCGCTCGGCCGACCGACCGGGGTACATGCACTTTTGGAACAAAGTGCAAACACTTCCACCCTGAACTATGTAAATGTTCAATTATTTTTTTTTAATCTTTATTTAAGAAAATACAATAAAAATTACATATACACAAGTTTTACAAAGCAATTATACATTACAATTCTTAGTGAACAAGTTTCAGTAGTACAGAACAAGATCTTAAAAAAAAAAAAAAAAAAAAAAAAAAAAGGTATACTTATTTACCTATAAACTATAGGTATACTTATTTACCTATAAACTATAGGTATACTTATTTACCTATAAACTATAGGTATACTTATTTACCTATAAACTAAAGGTATACTTATTTACCTGTAAACTATAGGTATACTTATTTACCTATAAACTATAGGTATACTTATTTACCTATAAACTATAGGTATACTTATTTACCTATAAACTATAGGTATACTTATTTACCTATAAACTGTTTACAAAAATTGGAGAATAAATTGACATTATAATACAGGGGACATTATTACATTTATATATATTGACACAAAATGTTACAATCTTCAGTGCCCGGAATTTCCTGCGAGAGGTACACAGCGTTACTTTCCCTCACGGAAGGGGCCTCGTAGCTTGGTGGATAGCGCGCAGGACTCGTAATTCTGTGGCGCGGGTTCGATTCCCGCACGAGGCAGAAACAAATGGGCAAAAGTTTCTTTCACCCTGAATGCCCCTGTTACCTAGCAGTAAATAGGTACCTGGGAGTTAGTCAGCTGTCACGGGCTGCTTCCTGGGGGTGGAGGCCTGGTCGAGGACCGGGCCGCGGGGACACTAAAGCCCCGAAATCATCTCAAGATAACCTCAAGATAACGGTGCTTGTCCCCTATGTGTCTCTTGGTCACATTTAGCTTTAGATGGAGTTTACCACCGTTATACACGGGAAGATCAGTATGATACTACTGGAATTCTTATTAGAGAAAGGCAGAAACAGAGTAGAATATAAAAAAGAGAGGAACAGGCAGATAGCACCACTGCAGGATTACAGAGGGGGGAGGGAGATATCCACAAGACTGGATTACAAGTCATCAAGAAGCACACAGGTACTACGTGGGACCAAAGAGCCAGAGCTCAACCCCCGCAAACATAACTAGGTGATTACACAACACCCGAACCACTACCAACACTGGACGAACCACTTCCAACACTGGACGAACCACTACCAACACTGGACGAACCACTACCAACACTGGACGAACCACTACCAACACTGGACGAACCACTACCAACACTGGACGAACCACTACCAACACTGGACGAACCACTACCAACACTGGACGAACCACTACCAACACTGGGCGAACCACTTCCAACACTGGACGAACCACTACCAACACTGGACGAACCACTACCAACACTGGGCGAACCACTTCCAACACTGGACGAACCACTACCAACACTGGACGAACCACTTCCAACACTGGACGAACCACTACCAACACTGGACGAACCACTACCAACACTGGACGAACCACTACCAACACTGGACGAACCACTACCAACACTGGACGAACCACTACCAACACTGGACGAACCACTACCAACACTGGACGAACCACTACCAACACTGGACGAACCACTACCAACACTGGACGAACCACTACCAACACTGGACGAACCACTACCAACACTGGACGAACCACTACCAACACTGGACGAACCACTACCAACACTGGACGAACCACTTCCAACACTGGACGAACCACTTCCAACACTGGACGAACCACTACCAACACTGGACGAACCACTACCAACACTGGACGAACCACTACCAACACTGGACGAACCACTTCCAACACTGGACGAACCACTTCCAACACTGGACGAACCACTACCAACACTGGACGAACCACTACCAACACTGGACGAACCACTTCCAACACTGGACGAACCACTTCCAACACTGGACGAACCACTTCCAACACTGGACGAACCACTTCCAACACTGGACGAACCACTACCAACACTGGACGAACCACTACCAACACTGGACGAACCACTACCAACACTGGACGAACCACTACCAACACTGGACGAACCACTTCCAACACTGGACGAACCACTTCCAACACTGGACGAACCACTACCAACACTGGACGAACCACTACCAACACTGGACGAACCACTACCAACACTGGACGAACCACTACCAACACTGGACGAACCACTACCAACACTGGACGAACCACTACCAACACTGGACGAACCACTACCAACACTGGACGAACCACTACCAACACTGGACGAACCACTACCAACACTGGACGAACCACTACCAACACTGGACGAACCACTACCAACACTGGACGAACCACTACCAACACTGGACGAACCACTACCAACACTGGACGAACCACTACCAAAACAACACACCCTGGACCAGGGTGGAGAAGTGGGGGGGGGGGGAGGGAGAACTACCAAAGCCCACCAGAAGTGACGCAATATTGAAATCAATCATATTTGCAAACCTACAAGGCCTAAAGTCAAAATCAAGAAATAAAGTGAAGTTCATAAATGGCCTTCTAATAGAATCGAACTTTTGGTGCATTTACAGAAACCCACACGAAAGACTACATGGATAGTGAAATAGGGATCCCAAGTTATAATGTATATATAGATGTGACAGAGTAATTAGGTCAAGTGGAGGAGTAGGTCTGTATATTAAAGAGGAACAGGCATGCACAGAGCTCCTGAGCTCCACAAATGAGGTGGTAGAAGTACTTGGAATTATAGTAGAAAATATAAATCAAATTATTATTCTATTATACAAACCGCCAGATGCAACATTTAAGGAATTCACTGAACAGATCCACAAAATAGAGAATATCCTTGATAACCTAGCAAACCCAGTACCAGATATTATCTTCCTTGGAGACTTGAGGTTATCTTGATGATTTCGGGGCTTTTAGTGTCCCCGCGGCCCGGTCCTCGACCAGGCCTCCACCCCCAGGAAGCACCCCGTGACAGCTGACTAACACCCAGGTACCTATTTTACTGCTAGGTAACAGGGGCATAGGGTGAAAGAAACTCTGCCCATTGTTTCTCGCCGCCGCCCGGGATTGAACCCGGGACCACAGGATCACAAGTACAGCGTGCTGTCCGCTCGGCCGACCGGCTCCTAACCCAGTTTTCGACTGGCCGACTTCAATCTACTCAGTTTAAAATGAATAGTAAACAATAACATTATAGCAGGAAATCAACCTGGAAATAGCCAACCACAGGTCAGAGAACTATTGAGATTCAATAACAAATTCTCGCTCAATCAGCTGATTACAGAATCAACTTGGAACGAAAACACGCTGGCCCTGATATTCACGAACAAGGAATTTTTTTCCAGGGATATTTCTGCGCGGGTCCTAAGCCTCTGGCTGGCCCACTGGGCGGGCCCTAAGCCTCTGGCTGGCCCACTGGGCGGGCCCTAAGCCTCTGGCTGGCCCACTGGGCGGGCCCTAAGCCTCTGGCTGGCCCACTGGGCGGGCCCTAAGCCTCTGGCTGGCCCACTGGGCGGGCCCTAAGCCTCTGGCTGGCCCACTGGGCGGGCCCTAAGCCTCTGGCTGGCCCACTGGGCGGGCCCTAAGCCTCTGGCTGGCCCACTGGGCGGGCCCTAAGCCTCTGGCTGGCCCACTAAGTGTTGCTTGTTTCTGTTTTACTTGGGCGGAGTATGAGTATTTATGACTCGTATGGTCGCTTCAGTAAGATTCTGTCCCATGTGTTTAACAACTTCTGCTCTGTTGAATCAAAGTTCAAATCTTAATGGGTTTGTAACTCCGCACTTTGTTAAATGATGAGCTAATGAGAGACATTACCATCTCAGACACTATATACTCGGACCACAAGCTCATTGACGTACAAACTAACATTAATAACGGTAGTAGGCCCAAGAGAAACAACAAGCGAGAAGGGTTATTCAGTAAATTCAATTTTAATAATAAAAGGATAGACTGGGAGACAATAAACAGGGAACTTACAAACATTCAATGGGAAAATGTTCTAAGTAATAAAAATCCTTCACAAGGAATAGAAAAACTGACTTCTGAAGCCTATGAAGTCTGTCTGAAACATGTTCCTTTGAGGAAAGCCAGAACGAGGTCCAACGTAGAAAGAGAACGCAGACGACACTACAAAAGAAGAAAACAGTTAATGGAAATAGCCAGTCTTAAGAATTGTCTTAAGCAAACACGACTTTCCATACAAAGAAGGAATAATGTAAACAGGGAGATTGAAGAAATCGAACAGAGATTGAAGTATTCATATCAGATTGAAGAAAGACAATTAGAACAAAAAGCAATTCAAGAAATAAAGAAAAACCCAAAATATTTCTTCACTATGCTAAATCAAAAGCAAAAATCACTGCCAGTATTGGACTTATTCGTATTAGTGAAGGTTCATACACTGAGGATGACAAAGAAATTAGTGAAATCCTAAAAGAGCCATATGAGGACATGTTTAGCACTCAGATACTCAGCATGAAAGTGGAAGATCCGGACAACTTCTTTATGAGTGATATCCAAACACCTGTAAATATAACTGATATCAACACGAGCGTGGCAGATTTTGAAAGAGAAATTGACAACATGCACTTGGCCCAGGGTATAAACTCATAGAATTCGATATTTATAAAGAAATGCAAAGTGCCAGTAGCACAGGCACTCAGTATAGTGTGGAGGAAGAGCTTGGACACGGGGGAGATACCAGATGCGCTGAAAGCAGCAGACATAGCTCCCTCTCCCTCCTCCCTCCCAAGAGAGGGAGCAAAGCTTTGGCAAAGAATTATAGACCAGTTGCACTAACGTCCCACATAATACAAGTACTTGAGAGAGTGATCAGGAGTCAGGTCATTAGTTTCATGGAGACCAATGACCTTCACAATCCAAGCCAACATGGATTTAGAGCAGGAAGATCATGCCTCTCACAGCTACTTGACCACTACGACAAAATCACTGAGGCATTAGAAGAAAAACAGAATGCAGATGTTGTATACACGGACTTTGCAAAGGCATTCGATAAACGTGACCATGGAGTGATAGCTCACAAAATGAGGCCAATGGGAATAACTGGTAAAGTAGGACGCTGGATACTCAATTTCCTGTCGAACAGAACACAGAGTAACAGTCTACCATATAAAATAGTCCAAACGCAGCTAAAAGCTCTGTACCTCAAGGTACAGTCTTTGCACCACTGCTGTTCCTTATTCTCATATCAGATATAGACAAAAATGCAAGTCACAGCTTCGTGTCAGCCTTTGCAGATGATACAAAAATCAGCATGAAAATTTCCTCTGCTGAAGACATTGAAAAACTTCAAGCAGATATTAATAAAGTTTTCGATTGGGTACCAGAAAATAACATGATATTTAACAGTGATAAATTCCAGGTACTTGGGTACGGTAAAAATGAGGACCTTAATCATAATACAGGGTAAAAAAAAAAAGTCAAATCAACCCATAGTGGGAAAGCAGCATGTCAAGGATTTGGGAATAATGATGTCCGACGACCTAACGTTTAGGGAGCATAACCAAGCAAATATCGCGTCAGCCAAAAAAATGATGGGATGGATTACGAGAACCTTTAAGTCCAGAGATCCCATCACAATGGTTGTACTCTTAAAATCACTTGTGTTGTCCCATCTTGAGTACTGCTCAGTACTCACTTCCCCCTTCAGAGCAGGAGAGATTGCTGAAATAGAGGGAATACAGAGAACATATACGGCACGCATAGACGCGATAAAGCACCTTAAATATTGGGATCGTTTCCAAAGCTCAAAGCACACAACAAAGGAGACGAGAGAGATACCAAATAATATACACATGGAAAATACTGGAGGGACAGGTCCCAAATCTACACAGTAAAATAACAACATACTGGAGTGAACGATATGGAAGAAAATGCAGAATAGAACCAGTGAAGAGCAGAGGTGCCATAGGCACAATCAGAGAAGACTGTATAAACATCAGAGGTCCAGTGAAGAGCAGAGGTGCCATAGGCACAATCAGAGAACACTGTATAAACATCAGAGGTCCACGGTTGTTCAACGTCCTCCCAGCGAGCATAAGAAATATTGCCGGAACAACCGTGGACATCTTCAAGAGGAAACTAGATAGTTTCCTCCAAGGAGTGCCGGACCAACCAGGCTGTGGTGGGTATGTGGGCCTGCGGGCCGCTCCAAGCAACAGCCTGGTGGACCAAACTCTCACAAGTCAAGCCTGGCCTCGGGCCGGGCTTGGGGAGTAGAACAACTCCCAGAACCCCATCAACCAGGTATCAAGCAGGCACCCTGGACCAAGCTGGACTTGTTGCCTTGTCTCTTACACACTGCTCTACTGCTTCTTGCTTCATCCTTGTTGCTTTTGTTGTCAATGTTAACTGGTCTTCATCTGTGGTTGCGCGCGCAGAGGGGGAGGAAGGTATTTTGGGGGGGGGGTTGTGTACGGGGGCGTGTTTGTAGGGGTGTTGTGTGTGGGGGCGCGTGTGTGGGGGTGTTGTGTGTGGAGGGTGTTGTGTGTTGAAGGGGGTGTATTTATGAGGGGCCAGTATTCCTAGCAAGGTCCCCGGAGGCACTCATGCTCACTCTTGAAGCAGTGAGTGGAGGCGCAGCACCTACAGCCTCCGTCTCAAGCTGACACTCACCTGTCACCCGCACTACATAACAACCACTTCATGACATCTGGCACTTCTCTCTAATCCCCCCCCCCCTCCTCCCCCCAATGCTGTGTTTCTCGCACCTGAAACACTGTCGCTGTGGGCCTGCCGGCCGCTCCAAGCAACAGCCTGGTGGACCAAACTCTCACAAGTCAAGCCTGGCCTCGGGCCGGGCTTGGGCAGTAGAACAACTCCCAGAACCCCATCAACCAGGTATATGTGGGCCTGCGGGCCGCTCCAAGCAACAGCCTGGTGGACCAAACTCTCACAAGTCAAGCCTGGCCTCGGGCCGGGCTTGGGCAGTAGAACAACTCCCAGAACCCCATCAACCAGGTATATGTGGGCCTGCGGGCCGCTCCAAGCAACAGCCTGGTGGACCAAACTCTCACAAGTCAAGCCTGGCCTCGGGCCGGGCTTGGGGAGTAGAACAACTCCCAGAACCCCATCAACCAGGTATATGTGGGCCTGCGGGCCGCTCCAAGCAACAGCCTGGTGGACCAAACTCTCACAAGTCAAGCCTGGCCTCGGGCCGGGCTTGGGCAGTAGAACAACTCCCAGAACCCCATCAACCAGGTATATGTGGGCCTGCGGGCCGCTCCAAGCAACAGCCTGGTGGACCAAACTCTCACTAGTCAAGCCTGGCCTCGGGCCGGGCTTGGGGAGTAGAACAACTCCCAGAACCCCATCAACCAGGTATCAACCAGGCTTCTTCTCCCCCCCCCCCTACTCTTTCAACCCGTTCTCGCACTTTCTTATAGTCAATATTGCCTTATTAAATACGTGCATATGTGACATACTAATTTATTGTGAATATTTTAGTTTACCTTGAAAAGCTTCATAGAAAACACCGACATTACCTAACCTTCTTATTATTACTTAACCTATACCTGTAATTGGTTAAGTAATAATTGTAATTACGAAGCAATAAGATGCTTATCTTAACATACTAAGAAGGTTAGGTAAGGTCGGTGTTTTCTATGAAGCTTTTCAAGGTAAAGTAAAATATTCACAATAAATTAGTATGTCACATATGCACTTATTAAATAAGTCAATATTGACTATAAGAAAGTGCGAGAACGGGTTGACTCCTTTCCCTCTCCAGCTCGCAGTGCGGACCTATCACAGCACACTGTATTAATGGTCTATGTTACATACAGAAATCACAATAGCGTGCTGCATCAAATGAACAAATCCACAAGGGCCGTGATGAGGATGACCATGTCGTAGCTCAGTCGATTAAGGCAGCGTCTGGAATGCTCTCGGACGCAGGTTCGAATCCTCGTCACAGCCCTTGTGGATTTGTTCAGTGGTCTTTGAAAAATGGTTGTGAATGCATCAGTGATTAAATTTACAAATGGTGATATAAGGTTAGCCAGCTTCCTGTATTGTGGCGGCGATGTCTTGTTTAAGTGTGTGTCTGGTGAGGAAATTATTTCCATTTCCAAGTTTTTTGTCCTCCGTTTATATATATATATATATATATATATATATATATATATATATATATATATATATATATATATATATATATATATATACAACTTTAGAACACTTTCCCACCAGGAGACTCGAACCCTAGCCAGCACAGAAGCCTTCCAGCAACTGGCATAACAGGTACGCCTTAACCCTCTCCACCACCTGCTCAGACCCTTAAAAGAGATGGTAATTTCGGAGTATTTAAATACCACAAAGATCACCACCTCCCAAGAGCACTAGAGCAAGTGAGGGGTCATTTAGACGTTAATTTCATCAAGTCCCTGTTAATATGGGAAGACACAGTGTCTATGCTTAAGGCACAACTCTCCTAAACACGAGAGTCAAGTATACAACTTTAGAACACTTTCCCACCAGGAGACTCGAACCCTAGCCAGCACAGAAGCCTTCCAGCAACTGGCATAACAGGTACGCCTTAACCCTCTCCACCACCTGCTCAGACCCTTAAAAGAGATGGTAATTTCGGAGTATTTAAATACCACAAAGATCACCACCTCCCAAGAGCACTAGAGCAAGTGAGGGGTCATTTAGACGTTAATTTCATCAAGTCCCTGTTAATATGGGAAGACACAGTGTCTATGCTTAAGGCACAACTCTCCTAAACACGAGAGTCAAGTATACTCCGAAATTACCATCTCTTTTAAGGGTCTGAGCGAGTGGTGGAGCGGGTTAAGGCGTACCTGTTATGCCAGTTGCTGGAAGGCTTCTGTGCTGGCTAGGGTTCGAGTCTCCTGGTGGGAAAGTGTTCTAAAGTTGTATACTTGACTCTCGTGTTTAGGAGAGTTGTGCCTTAATATATATATATATATATATATATATATATATATATATATATATATATACATATATATATATATATATATATATATATATATATATATATATATATATATATATATATATATAATATATAGTTGCCTTCACCCTAGGCGCCTGACAGCTGGGTGGACAGCGCTTCGGATTCGTAGTCCTGAGGTTCCGGGTTCGACCCCGGTGGAGGCGGAGACAAATGGGCAAAATGTTTCTTTCACCCTATGCCCCTGTTACCTAGCAGTAAATAGGTACCTGGGGGTTAGACAGCTGTTGCGGGCTGCTTCCTGGGGGTGGAGGCCTGGTTGAGGACCGGGCCGAGGGGACGCTAAGTCCCGAAATCATCTCAAGATAACCTCAAGATAGGGATTTGGTGCGTCTCTTTGACATCAACACATGTTCTTGCGGCGTAGCTTTCCCACTTTCTCTAAATTACTGTTTGTACCTGGGTATACTGTATGTATGATAGGTATATGTATTTATGCATACATATGTATGATAGGGGCCTGGAGCCAGATTCACGAAGCACTTACGCAAGTACTTACGAACGTGTACATCTTTCCTCAATCTTTGACGGCTTTGGTTACATTTATTAAACAGTTTACAAGCATGAAAACTTGCCAATCAACTGTTGTTATTGTTATAAACAGCCTCCTGGTGCTTCGGAGCTCATTAACTGTTTAATAATTGTAAACAAAGCCGCCAAAGATTGAGAAAAGTTGTACAGGTTCGTAACTGCTTACGTAACTGCTTCGTGAATCTGGTCCCTGGCAGCTGAGTAGACCAACCCGTCCTCGACTCAAGTCCATCCCATCCAGCGGTCAACCCCACGGACGCATTCATACATTTTTACATGTTGTTCATTGAAAACAGGAATTTTCTCAAATATAAATGATTATATTAGCATATTGTGCATATATATAGGTTGGGTTAGGTGTTTAGGTTCTGTTGGCGATTATTTGTATTTGTAGTACGTGGGTGAAGCATTTACAGCGCTGTGGTTCGAACACCAGTCGTCAGTGAAGCACTTGTTCCGGAAGTGTTCGAACGTCAGCAGTTGCGAGTCGTGTGTAAAAAGTTTTTCATTCCTAAACAGCTGGTTTGGCGGGTGGATGGAATCACTTTTGGGTCTTTGTTTGGAGGATGGGCTGAGTGGACAGTGCTTCCGATTCGTAGTTCAGAGGTTCCGGGTTTGATCCCCGGTGGAGGCAGCGGCGGAAACAAATGGACAGATTTTTTTCACCCTGATGCTCCTGTTACCTAGCAGTAAATAGGTACCTGGGAGTTAGACAGCTGCTACGGGCTGCTTCCTGGGGATGTGTAACAACAAGGAGGCCTGGTTGAGGACCGGGCCGCGGGGACGCTAAGCCCCGAAATTATCTCAAGATAATCTCAAGAAGATGATTGAAACAGTATTTATATGTATGAAAGAATAATCACCAAAATGCGGGATATCTGTTGATGCTTATTGCGCGCGTGCACTCATTTGTGTAATTACCTAAGTGTAGTTACAGGATGAGAGCTACGCTCGTGGTGTCCCGTCTTCCCAGCACTCTTTGTCGTATTATGGCTTGATACTACTGACGATTTTGACCACCACCTTCTCACTTAGTTTCTTCCAACCGTCTACTACTCTGTGACAGAAAACTGTCGAATGCTTTTTCGGCACCTTTGTTTCCTTAGCGTGTATCTGTGTCCTCTTGTTCGTGAAGTTGCTGGTTTCAGGAAATTCTGTCAATTTTGTCGATTCCTGTTAGTATTTTGTAAGTGGTGATCATATCACCTCTTTTTTCTTCTATCTTGGCATGTTTAGGGCCTCTAGTCTCTTCGTAACTCTTGTTTTTCAGTTCCGGAAGCCATTGTGTAGCATGCCGCTGCACCTTTTCCAGTTTCTTTATGTGCTCCTTAAGATTTGGGCACCATACAACTGCTGCATTTTCCAGTTTTGGTCTCACGAAGGTCATGAACAGTTTCTTTAGTATTTCACCATCCATATAATTAAGAGCAAGTCTCAAGTTGGAAAGCGACACATTCGCTCCTCTCACAATGTTCTTTATGTGTTCCTCTGACGACAGTTTACTATCCAACACCATCCCTGGGGTCTCTTTCTTTATTAAGAGTTCTGTAACACCTTTCTTCATAATTTGTAAGTTGTGTCTGCTCTATTTTCTCCGATTCCACGGCATCACATGGCACATATTTACATTGAATTCCATTTGCCACTTGACGCTTCAAGCACTTATATCTAGATCAATTTGAAAGGCATTACAATCGTCTGCGTCTCCTATCTTCCCCAGTATCTTAGCATCATCCGCAAACATGTTCATATATCTTTGTAGTCCTTCTGATAGATGGTTTATGTAGACGATGAACATTACTGGTGCAAGAACTGAACCCTGTGGTACTCCGCTAGTAACACTTCTCCAGTTAGATATCTTGAGGTTATCTTGATTTTGGGGCTTTTTAGTGTCCCCGCGGCTTTGTCCTCGACCAGGCCTCCACCCCCAGGAAGCAGCCCGTGACAGCTGACTAACACCCAGGTACCTATTTTACTGCTAGGTAACAGGGGCATTGGGTGAAAGACACTCTGCCCATTGTTTCTCGCCGGCGCCTGGGATCGAACCCAGGACCACAGGATAACAAGTCCAGCGTGCTGTCCGCTCGGCCGACCGGCTCCCTGTCTATTGTATATATTGTCTCTGATTACTCCGCTCATCTGTCTGACACTAAGACAAATTTTCATCCATGTCAGAAGTCTGTCACCACTCCAGCATGATCCAGTTTCCAGAACAACCTTTTTCCTTCCTTTTCCAGAACTGATAGTTTGGGACTCTATCAAAAGCCTTTTATTTATGTATTTTTAGGCTTTTTTAAACTGAATTGTATTTTTTAGTTCCAGTATTTTTTTTATCTCACTCCATCTATGTTATTATATAGAATTTTCATGAACATGTTCTCTTTCCCTATGTTCTTTACTCCCCCCCCTTCCCTCTAATGATTTTGTTGCTTTGTTTTGTGCACCATTTCACTAGCTTTCCAGTCCCTGACACTGTAGAAAAACTAATTTTCTTTCTTCTTCATTTCTATTCCCATTTAGACGTTTCATTTCATCGAGGTTTGTTTTCAGCTTTTGTTGTGTGTCTTGGTTAATAAGAGGTCTTGTCTTATTGACCAAAGTTTGCCTTCCTCATCACTGCAATCTCCTGGCATTTCTTAGTACTTCCGTTATGTGTGTTTCACTCCGTTAAATATCACCCTTAAGGGGCGGTTCTTGTCTTTCTCATATATTCCTATTCTTATAAAATCACTTAACATTTTTCTTTGAATTGAGGCCATCTCTTAAACCTATTATTTTCTCAATAATTTTAATTTATTCTGCTACTCTGTCCACTCTAAATGATATTTCCTTTTCTAAACACCTGCAAATTATTATGGACCTACTTCTGTCAGCAGTGTTTTGTACGAGTTTACTGTTGGTTACCAGTTCTTTCCTAATTACTTGTCTAATGTCTGCTTCTTGTTGGTCATTTCTGGTTTTGACTTCCAAACACACTTCCTTGATCGTGAACAAATCCACAAGGCCGTGACGAGGATTCGAACTTGCGTCCGGGAGCATCCCGGACGCTACGAACAATCGACTGAGAACAATCGACTCAGCTACGACATGGTAAAAGAGTTGAAACCTAAGTTCTACTGAACTTACTGGATCCTGCAGCCTCTCCGAGACACAAACCAGGGTTTTACACAACCCCCCCCATACACTCGAGCTGTCAATAGGCCGTTCTATAGTCCTTGATCGTCTCTCTCTTTTACAACTTGCGCATACGTCTCTTTAATATCCTCTTTGTACTTTTCTAGCTCTTTATTAACCTCTATGTAAGTTATCAATGAAGTTTCTCTTTGCATATCCTTTCCGAATTCTATGTTAACCCTCAGGGTTCTTTGGAGTTGTTCACCACATGAGTCTATTTTCTTGTTAACTTCTTCAAATTCACCAAGTACTCACCTAGTTGTACTCAGCTAGTTGTGCTTGCGGGGGTTGAGCTCTGGCTCTTTGGTCCCGCCTCTCAACCGTCAGTCAACTGGTGTACAGGTTCTTGAGCCTACTGGGCTCTATCATATCTACATTTGAAACTGTGTATGGAGTCAGCCTCCACCATATCACTTCCTAGTGCATTCCATTTACTAACTACTCTGACACTGAAAAAGTTCTTTTGAATGTCTGTGTGGCTCATTTGGGTACTCAGCTTCCACCTGTGTCCCCTTGTTCGTGCACCACACGTGTTAAATAATCCTTTGTCCACCCTGTCAATTCCCCTGAGAATTTTGTATGCACGTCTTCCCTAGCTCTTATGTCTTCCAGCGACGTGAGGTGCAGTTCCCGCAGCCTTTCCTCATAACTCATGCCTCTTACTTCTGGGACTAGTCTAGTGGCATACCTCTGAACTTTTTCCAGCTTCGTCTTGTGCTTGACAAAGTACGGGCTCCATGCTGGGGCCGCATACTCCAGGATTGGTCTTACATATGTGGTATACAAGGTTTTGAATGATTCCTTACACAGGTTTCTGAAAGCAGTTCTGATGTTAGCCAGCCTCGCATATGTCGCTGATGTTATTCTTTTGACGTGGGCTTCAGGAGACATGTTTGGTGTGATAACAACTCCTAGATCTTTTTCTCTGCCCGTTTCACGAAGGACTTCATCTCCCATTCTGTATCCTGTGTCTGGCCTCCTGTTTCCACCGCCTAGTTTCATTACCTTACATTTACTCGGGTTGAACTTGAGCCGCCATTTGTTGGACCATTCATTCAATCTGTCCAGGTCATCTTGTAGCCTTCTACTATCCTCCTCTGTTTCAATCCTCCTCATAATTTTTGCATCAGCAAACACTGAGAGGAACAAGTCTGTTCCTTCTGGGAGATAATTTACGTATATCAGAAACAGTATAGGTCCAAGGACTGATCCCTGTGGGACTCCACTGGTGACGCCTCGCCACTCTGAGACCTCACCCCTCAGTGTCTCAGGACAGGCTGTGTCCTGTTGCTTGGGTACTCCCTTATCCAGTGGAGTACCACACACGTGTGTGCGTGTGCGTGCATGCTGTGTTTGAATACCGACTAGAGTGTGAGTTCGTAACCAATAGTGTTGAACAACGTTGTATCAAGATTCACATTAGTGTCTGTGTGTATTGTTAGTAAATATTAAAATAGGAGAGAGACTGGGCCGCTCCAAGCAACAGCCTGGTGGACCAAACTCTCACAAGTCAAGCCTGGCCTCGGGCCGGGCTTGGGGAGTAGAACAACTCCCAGAACCCCATCAACCAGGTATATGTGGGCCTGCGGGCCGCTCCAAGCAACAGCCTGGTGGACCAAACTCTCACAAGTCAAGCCTGGCCTCGGGCCTGGCTTGGGGAGTAGAACTACTCCCAGAACCCCATCCAGCAGCGGAGGGAAGGACAGGAGGGGAGTGAGGGTGGCCGGGAAGGTCCGCCTCGTGTCACCCAACATTTGTACGGGAAATCCATAGTAGAGTAATAAATATTGTAGTGGGAGCCGGCTTGCCTCATGACCGATATGTTGTTTTTTTGTCTCTTGTAGAGGGGTGGTATGAATGGGTTCTTGGGGGGGGGTAAAGTGGAGACTGGTGTTCCTGCTCGGATTCAGATGATTTCGGGGCTTTGCGTCCTCGCGGCCCGGTCCTCGACCAGGCCTCCTTTTT
Source organism: Procambarus clarkii (assembly GCF_040958095.1). Classification (NCBI taxonomy): domain Eukaryota; kingdom Metazoa; phylum Arthropoda; class Malacostraca; order Decapoda; family Cambaridae; genus Procambarus; species Procambarus clarkii. The sequence continues at coordinate 16,949,481 of NC_091239.1, read as the reverse complement.
GTTACACATCCCCAGGAAGCAGCTCGTAGAGCTGTCTTAACTACCAGGTACTTAGTAGTGAGTAGGGGGCATCAGGGTGAAAGAAACTACCCACTTGTTTCCGCCTCCGCCGGGTATCGAACCCGGAACCCTAGGATTGCGAATGCCGAGCGCTGTCCATTCAGCCGCCAGTGCCTTGGAAGATACTGGGAAAATCATGCCTCTCACAGCTACTTGACCACTACAACAAAATCACTGAGGCATTAGAAGAAAAACAAAATGCAGATGTGGTATACACAGACTTCGCAAAGGCATTTGATAAATGTGACCATGGAGTGATAGCTCACAAAATGAGGTCAATGGGAATAACTGGTAAAGTAGGACGCTGGATACTCAGTTTTCTGTCGAACAGAACACAGAATTATAGTCAAGCAAATAAAATAGATTCCAAGCACAGTTAAAAGCTCTCTCCCTCAAGGTACAGTCCTTGCACCACTGCTTTTCCTTATTCTCATCTCAGATATAGACAAAAATACAAGTCGCAGCTTCTTATTATCTTTTGCAGAAAAAGGGACCTTAAACATAATACAAGGTACAAAACACAAACAAATCTGCCCATAGTAGGAAACCAACATGTAAAGGATTTGGGAATAATGATGTCTGACGACCTAACGTTTATGGAGCATAACCAAGCAAATATTGCGTCAGCCAGAAAAATTATAAAATGTATTACGAGAACTTTCAAATCCAGGGATCCCATCACAATGGTTGTACTCTTCAAATCACTTGTGTTGTCCCGTCTTGAGTACTGCTCAGTACTCGCTTCCCCCTTCAGAGCAGGAGAGATTGCTGAAATAGAGGGAATACAGAGAACATATACGGCATGCATAGACGAGATAAAGCACCTAAATTATTGGGATCGTCTCAAAGCTCTCCAAATGTACTCACTAGAAAGAAGACGAGAGAGATATCAAATAATATACACCTGGAAGATACTGAAGGGCCAAGTACCAAATCTACACAGTAAAATAACAACATACTGGAGTGAACGATATGAAAGAAAATGCAGAATAGAACCAGTGAAGAGCAGAGGTGCCATAGGCACAATCAGACAACACTGTATAAACATCAGAGGTCCAGTGAAGAGCAGAGGTGCCATAGGCACAATCAGAGAACACTGTATAAACATCAGAGGTCCGCGGTTGTTCAACGTCCTCCCAGCGAGCATAAGAAATATTGCCGGAACAACCGTGGACATCTTCAAGAGAATGCTAGATTGTTTTCTTCAAGGAGTACCGGACCAACCAGGCTGTGGTGGGTATGTGGGCCTGCGGGCCGCTCCAAGCAACAGCCTGGTGGACCAAACTCTCACAAGTCAAGCCTGGCCTCGGGCCGGGCTTGGAGAGTAGAACAACTCCCAGAACTCCATCAACCAGGTATCAACCAGGTACTTTGACGGGGTTCTGGTTTTCATTTTGCTCCCCAAGCCCGGCCCAAGGCCAGGCTTAACTAGTTTTCTCTTGAAGATGTCCACGGTTGTTCCGGCAATATTTCTTATGCTCGCTGGGAGGACGTTGAACAACCGCGGACCTCTGATGTTTATACCGTGTTCTCTGATTGTGCCTATGGCACCCCTGCTCTTCACTGGACCTCTGATGTTTATACAGTGTTCTATGATTGTGCCTATGGCACCTCTGCTCTTCACTGGACCTCTGATGTTTATACAGTGTTCTCTGATTGTGCCTATGGCACCTCTGCTCTTCACTGGACCTCTGATGTTTATACAGTGTTCTCTGATTGTGCCTATGGCACCTCTGCTCTTCACTGGTTCTATTCTGCATTTTCTTCCATGTCGTTCACTCCAGTATGTTGTTATTTTACTGTGTAGATTTGGGACCTGCCCTCCAGTATTTTCCATGTGTATATTATTTGGTATCTCTCTCGTCTCCTTTCTAGTGAGTACATTTGGAGAGCTTTGAGACTATCCCAATAATTTAGGTGCTTTATCACGTCTATGCGTGCCGTATATGTTCTCTGTATTCCCTCTATTTCATCAATCTCTCCTGCTCTGAAGGGGGAAGTGAGTACTGAGCAGTACTCAAGACGGGACAACACAAGTGACTTGAAGAGTACAATCCAGGTACAATGGCGGATCGATCCACAAATCATCCATAAAATGGCTAAATTCGGTTTTGATGTACACTTAACTTTCGGGGAAGGTGGCGGCGCCTTTCTGGGCACGTGGGTGCGCCTTTCTGGGCACGTGGGTGCGCCTTTCTGGGCACGTGGGTGCGCCTTTCTGGGCACGTGGGTGCGCCTTTCTGGGCACGTGGGTGCGCCTTTCTGGGCACGTGGGTGCGCCTTTCTGGGCACGTGGGTGCGCCTTTCTGGGCACGTGGGTGCGCCTTTCTGGGCACGTGGGTGCGCCTTTCTGGGCACGTGGGTGCGCCTTTCTGGGCACGTGGGTGCGCCTTTCTGGGCACGTGGGTGCGCCTTTCTGGGCACGTGGGTGCGCCGGAGGAGGGAGTAAGGGGTACCTTTCAGAAGAGATGGTTAATGAAAAGTATAATGTCCAAAACGCTTTACCATAGTTTCCCCTTTGAATTATATATGAGAAAACGCAACGTAATGTTTTGGAGGGTAGACGATGATAATTGTCTAACCCTTACATTATAGTATATAAATATCTTCCCAGCAGATGACACAGTAACTTATCGGTTTTCCGGTATTTTTGGTTTCTTTTGCCGCCAAGTGCTCGCAAATCCCCAACAGGTGCCCTGCGCGCCTCTCTCCGGTAAACAGGTGTCTTGCACACCTCGCCCGCGTACCTGTCTCTCCTGTCTCCAGTAATGGCTCACCTCCTGAGCGAAGAAAGTCGACAAACGGCCTTTTAGGACTTGATAGGTACCAGAGGGGGGGGGGCGGGGGAGGTACTGGTGTCAGTAGAAGAGGGGAAAGGGGGGACAGGGTACTCCTCATACAGGTGAGGGGGCGGATATTGGTGAGAGGGTACTTGGGTGTCGCATTGTGAGGTGGGGTGTGGTCTAAACACATGTGGGGCCATAGAGAGGGGTAGACATGGGGTTGAGGGGGGTTGAGTCAGTGGGGGTTGCCCTAACAATTCCCCCCTCCCTTCCCCACTCTCCTTTGCACCCAAAGCGTGGCTACAAATCATGTAGTTAACCCTCAATTGGGCGTGGGTCGTTAGCGGGCTGCGGTGTGGAGGCCTGGCTGTATTGATTGTTCTCCGGTGATGTTAGTGGTGTCCTCCCCTGTGGTGGTGTCCTCCCCTGTGGTGGTGTCCTCCCCTGTGATGGTGTCCTCCCCTGTGGTGGTGTCCTCCCCTGTGGTGGTGTCCTCCCCTGTGGTGGTGTCCTCCCCTGTGGTGGTGTCCTCCCCTGTGGTGGTGTCCTCCCCTGTGGTGGTGTCCTCCCCTGTGGTGGTGTCCTCCCCTGTGGTGGTGTCCTCCCCTGTGGTGGTGTCCTCCCCTGTGGTGGTGTCCTCCCCTGTGGTGGTGTCCTCCCCTGTGGTGATGTCCTCCCCTGTGGTGGTGTCCTCCCCTGTGGTGGTGTCCTCCCCTGTGGTGGTGTCCTCCCCTGTGGTGGTGTCCTCCCCTGTGGTGGTGTCCTCCCCTGTGGTGGTGTCCTCCCCTGTGGTGGTGTCCTCCCCTGTGGTGGTGTCCCCCCCTGTGGTGGTGTCCCCCCCTGTGGTGGTGTCCCCCCCTGTGGTGGTGTCCCCCCCTGTGGTGGTGTCCCCCCCTGTGGTGGTGTCCTCCCCTGTGGTGGTGTCCCCCCCTGTGGTGGTGTCCTCCCCTGTGGTGGTGTCCTCCCCTGTGGTGGTGGCCTCCCCTGTGGTAATGTCCTTCCCCCCCTGTGGTGGTGTCCTCCCCCCCTGTGGTGGTGTCCCCCCCCTGTGGTGGGGAGGCATCCCGTCCCCCGTGGTCTTCTAGCGTGAACTCCGCTGACGTGAACACTAACACAAGTGATTTATTCCTTGGTGATCTTTGGTGTACTTTGTGTGTTGTAAATATCAGCAGTTGTTAGCCTTAGCGGAGGGAGGGAGGGCGTGGAAGTGTTGATCATTGATGATGAGGGTGTGTCCCAGGGGCACTGGAGGACCTGCCAGAGTGGGAGCCACACAGGGTGTTGGTGCTACTCTCGTACACACTCTGGTGTCCTCTACACGGGGGTGCTGGACCACTGATCCAGGGTCGACCAGCTGGATGATAGCTAAGGCGATGAGGCGGTCCTCCTTCAGTTGGAAATGTTAGATCCGAAGGCATCTCAGACCTCAAGTTTTAGCAAGGTTCCATTTGTTATCTCCCCTGCTTGATACCTGCTTGATGGTGTTGTGGGAGTTCTTCTACTCCCCAAGCCCGGCCCGAGGCCAGGCTCGACTTGTGATAATTTGGTCACCAGGTTGTTGCATGATGCAGCCCGCAGGCCCACACATCAACTACAGCCTGGATGATCGTAGTGAATGTCAGGGCTTGCATGTGTGTAGTGATCTCTCTCACACACAGACACTTGTGGCCCTCTAGCTGAGTCCTTCATAAGTCAAGCCTGGCCTCGGGCCGGGCTTGGGCAGTAGAACAACTCCCAGATCCCCATCAACCAGGTATCAATCAGAGGGCTCTCAAAGGTTCTAATACCAGGTTGGAACTTCTGGAATACCTGCATTCTTGAAGGAGAAAGGAAATTATCAAGGAAAAACGTCAAACTATTACCACTATATAGCACTGGGAAGGGGGTCAGGATAAGGATTTGGGATGGGACTGAGGGAAGGAATGGTGCCCAACCACTTGGACGGTCGGCTCTTGAATGCTGACCTGCATGAAGCTAGACTGGCTCATTCTGGAAGGAGGAGCAGGTGCTGGTAGAGGAAGTATGGAAGTTAGCGTGCCAGGAGACCAGGCTGAGACAGGTGTTTTCCCCTCCCAGGGCTACACAACAGTTTACTCAGACCATCTGGCTGGCGTCTTAATCCATCTTCTACCACTGTTATGACCCACACGGCGTCTCCAGCTGGGACCCCATACCTGCACTCCTCCAGGGATACTGTATAATGCACTTTTATCATCCATACATTTGCATTTCTTGTAGTGACCTACCTTGCGGTTACCTTACCTTGCCTGGATTTTGGGGCTCAGCGTCCCCGAGGCCCGGTCCTCGACCAGGCCTCCTGGTTGCTGGACTGGTCAACTAGGCTGTTGGACGCGGCTGCGAGCAGCCTGACGTATGAGTCACAGCCTGGTTGATCAGGTATCCTTTGGAGGTGTTTGTCAAGTTCTGTCTTGAACACTGTGAGGGGTCGGCCAGTTATGTCCCTTATGTGTAGTGGAAGCGTGTTGAACAGTCTCGGGCCTCTGATGTTGATAGTTCTCTCTTGAACACTGTGAGGGGTCGGCCAGTTATGTCCCTTATGTGTAGTGGAAGCGTGTTGAACCGTCTCGGGCCTCTGATGTTGATAGTTCTCTCTTGAACACTGTGAGGGGTCGGCCAGTTATGCCCCTTCTGTGTAGTGGAAGCGTGTTGAACAGTCTCGGGACTCTGATGTTGATAGTTCTCTCTTGAACACTGTGAGGGGTCGGCCAGTTATGCCCCTTATGTGTAGTGGAAGCGTGTTGAACAGTCTCGGGCCTCTGATGTTGATAGTTCTCTCTTGAATACTGTGAGGGGTCGGCCAGTTATGTCCCTTATGTGTAGTGGAAGCGTGTTGAACAGTCTCGGGCCTCTGATGTTGATAGTTCTCTCTTGAACACTGTGAGGGGTCGGCCAGTTATGTCCCTTATGTGTAGTGGAAGCGTGTTGAACAGTCTCGGGCCTCTGATGCTGATAGTTCTCTTTTCAGAGTACCTGTTGCACCTCTGCTCTTCAAGGGGGGGTATTCTGCACATCCTGCCATGTCTCCTGGTCTCATGTGATATTATTAATGTATCTCTCCCGCCTGCGCTCAAGAGAATACAGATTTAGGCTCTTTAGTTAGTCCCAGTAGTTTAGATGTTTTACTGAGTGGATTCTAGCAGTAAAGGATATCTGCACGCTCTCCAGGTCAGCAATCTCACCAGCTTTGAAAGGTGCTGTCATTGTGCAGCAGTACTCCACTCTAGAGAGCCCTAGCGTCTTGAAGAGTATTGAAGTATTGAACCTTGAATACTTTCTTCACCAGCTCCTTCGTTCCTGAATTTAAACGGCCCCCTAAGCCCTGAGAGGCACACAATATGTAGCTCAAAGGGAGACCTTCTTGACTTGGATGAGAATTTCAACTTAAAGTTGAATACTGATGATCCAGCACACTATTGTATCCAGAGCCTGCCGCCTGTTTTCCTGGATGACCTTTTTCTCATGTTATTTAGAATAGGCATCACACGAGCCTTAGGGACGTTTGCGGCCAGCTGATGGGTCAGCTGATGGATCAGCTGATGGGTCAGCTGATGGGTCAGCTGATGGGTCACCTGATGGGCCAGCTGATGGGTCAGCTGATGGGTCAGCTGATGGGCCAGCTGATGGGTCAGCTGATGGGCCAGCTGATGGGTCAGCTGATGGGTCAGCTGATGGGTCAGCTGATGGGTCAGCTGATGGGTCAGCTGATGGGTCAGCTGATGGGCCAGCTGATGGGCCAGCTGATGGGCCAGCTGATGGGTCAGCTGATGGGCCACCTGATGGGGTCAGCTGATGGGTCAGCTGATGGGTCAGCTGATGGGCCAGCTGATGGGCCAGCTGATGGGTCAGCTGATGGGCCAGCTGGTGGGTCAGCTGATGGGCCAGCTGATGGGCCAGCTGATGGGTCAGCTGATGGGCCAGCTGATGGGTCAGCTGCCACCACACCTGGCCATCGTCCACCACCACCACACCTGGCCATCGTCCACCACCACCACACCTGGCCATCGTCCACCACCACCACACCTGGCCATCGTCCACCACCACCACCACCACACCTGGCCATCGTCCACCACCACCACACCTGGCCATCGTCCACCACCACCACCACCACCACACCTGGCCATCGTCCACCACCACCACCACCACCACCACACCTGGCCATCGTCCACCACCACCACCACCACCACCACACCTGGCCATCGTCCACCACCACCACACCTGGCCATCGTCCACCACCACCACCACACCTGGCCATCGTCCACCACCACCACCACACCTGGCCATCGTCCACCACCACCACCACACCTGGCCATCGTCCACCACCACCACCACACCTGGCCATCGTCCACCACCACCACCACACCTGGCCATCGTCCACCACCACCACCACACCTGGCCATCGTCCACCACCACCACCACCACACCTAGCCATCGTCCACCACCACTACCACCACACCTGGCCATCGTCCACCACCACCACCACCACACCTGGCCATCGTCCACCACCACCACACCTGGCCATCGTCCACCACCACCACCACACCTGGCCATCGTCCACCACCACCACCACACCTGGCCATCGTCCACCACCACCACCACACCTGGCCATCGTCCACCACCACCACCACACCTGGCCATCGTCCACCACCACCACCACACCTGGCAATCGTCCACCACCACCACCACACCTGGCCATCGTCCACCACCACCACCACCACACCTGGCCATCGTCCACCACCACCACCACCACACCTGGCCATCGTCCACCACCACCACCACCACACCTGGCCATCGTCCACCACCACCACCACCACCACACCTGGCCATCGTCCACCACCACCACCACCACACCTGGCCATCGTCCACCACCACCACCACCACCACCACACCTGGCCATCGTCCACCACCACCACACCTGGCCATCGTCCACCACCACCACACCTGGCCATCGTCCACCACCACCACACCTGGCCATCGTCCACCACCACCACCACACCTGGCCATCGTCCACCACCACCACCACACCTGGCCATCGTCCACCACCACCACCACACCTGGCCATCGTCCACCACCACCACCACACCTGGCCATCGTCCACCACCACCACCACACCTGGCCATCGTCCACCACCACCACCACACCTGGCCATCGTCCACCACCACCACCACACCTGGCCATCGTCCACCACCACCACCACACCTGGCCATCGTCCACCACCACCACCACACCTGGCCATCGTCCACCACCACCACCACACCTGGCCATCGTCCACCACCACCACCACACCTGGCCATCGTCCACCGCCACCACCACACCTGGCCATCGTCCACCGCCACCACCACACCTGACCATCGTCCACCGCCACCACCACACCTGACCATCGTCCACCACCACCACCACCACCACACCTGGCCGTCGTCCACCACCACCACCACACCTGGCCGTCGTCCACCACCACCACCACCACACCTGGCCGTCGTCCACCACCACCACCACCACCACACCTGGCCGTCGTCCACCACCACCACCACCACCACACCTGGCCGTCGTCCACCACCACCACACCTGGCCGTCGTCCACCACCACCACACCTGGCCGTCGTCCACCACCACCACCACCACACCTGGCCGTCGTCCACCACCACCACCACACCTGGCCATCGTCCCCCCCAACCTGACCACCGCCCACCACCACACACCTGAACCTTTACACAGGTGTAAAGTGGAGATAAAGTTTAACCAGATTTTTTCCCCTTACAAGTGGTATTAAACATTGTCACCGCTGCAGATGTGCGGTAGGGGGGGGGGGGGGGGAGGTGAGTATGGGGGGTGGGGGGTTGTAGAGGGGGGGTGTTGAGGGCAGGGGGGGGGGCAGGATTTAGCGTGGCAGGTGTCGGGGAAAAAAAAGTTTTTGGTGGGGGTTTGTGGGGTGAAAGAGGGGGGGGGGGGGTTGATGCGGATAATTTAGACCACGATAAAAGAGTTGTGTTGGGGGGGTTTAAGCAGGTTGGGGCTCTTATGGGGGGGGGATGGTCCGTGATGCCTGTATCGACCATGTGTTGGATGTGTTGCACTGTTGCTTGATGATGATGTGTGCTGCAGTAGGTCTTGTTGCTGCTGGCGGCGGTGTATTGTGCACCCCATACCCATCCTGTGAGCGGTAGCGCAAAAAAGGATTATAGAAAGGGCACAAAAGGTCTTTTATCAGATATGAACGAGGGTTATTGTAATTAAAAATTTCATGTATACTCCACAGCTTACAATGTCAGGTGGTTAGAGACTGTTCCATTTCAATAGGTATAATATATATATATATATATATATATATATATATATATATATATATATATATATATATATATATATATATATATATATATATACATATACACATACACACAACCCGTTCTCGCAAATTCGTAAAGTCAATATTGACTTATTAACTACGTGCATAGGTGATATACTAAACATAATAGATACCCTTAAAAAGATTCATAGAAAACACCGACCTTACCTAACCTTGTTAGTATCTTAAGATAAGCATCTTATTGCTTCGTAATTACAATTATTACTTAACCTATACCTATTATAGGTTAGGTAATAATTGTAATTACGAAGCAATAAGATGCTTATCTTAACATACTAACAAGGTTAGGTAAGGTCGGTGTTTTCTATGAATCTTTTTAAGGGTATCTATTATGTTAAGTATGTCACCTATGCACATATTTAATAAGTCAATATTGACTTATTAAATTTGCGAGAACGGGTTGATATATATATATATATATATATATATATATATATATATATATATATATATATATATATATATATACATACAGATTTATAACTGAAAACTCACACTCCCAGGCATATATGCCTGGGGGACCATTCAGGTTTGTTCGCATTTATGTTCCTCACGTGTGCCCCAAAGAATGAGGTGATTTGATAAAATACAATGCCCAAGATTACCATCAGAGTGCCGGCGGGATGATGGGGAATTAGCCTCGGCTATCATCATCTTTTGTCCGGTCGTGATGGTGAGGTCCACCTCTGGCTCCTCAGGTCTTCTTGTATTTGGTGGCTTATGTTTTGAACTGTTCTCAGGTTCCAAGTCTTTGTGGGATCTGGCTTCATAGTTGTAGGTCACTTTATAGTGGTAAGTCATTAACTTTATAGTAGGGATCCATGACAATGGTTGTACTCTTCAAGTCACTTGTGTTGTCCCGTCTTGAGTACTGCTCAGTACTCACTTCCCCCTTCAGAGCAGGAGAGATTGCTGAAATAGAGGGAATACAGAGAACATATACGGCACGCATAGACGTGATAAAACACCTAAATTATTGGGATCGTCTCAAAGCTCTCCAAATGTACTCACTAGAAAGGAGACGAAAGAGATACCAAATAATATTCACGTGGAAAATACTGAAGGGCCAAGTCCCAAATCTACACAGTAAAATAACAACATACTGGAGTGAACGACATGGAAGAAAATGCAGAATAGAACCAGTGAAGAGCAGAGGTGCCATAGGCACAATCAGAGAACACTGTATAAACATCAGAGGTCCAGTGAAGAGCAGAGGTGCCATAGGCACAATCAGACAACACTGTATAAACATCAGAGGTCCGCGGTTGTTCAACGTCCTCCCAGCGAGCATAAGAAATATTGCCGGAAGAACCGTGGACATCTTCAAGAGGAAACTAGATTGTTTCCTCCAAGGAGTGCTGGACCAACCGGGCTGTGGTGGGTGTATGGGCCTGCGGGCCGCTCCAAGCAACAGCCTGGTGGACCAAATTTGGTAGAATTAAGGTAAGGGAACTATTAGGGAACGCGCCAAGTTATTTCGGCTATATAGCATTTGGAAGGGGTCAGGATAAGGATTTGGGATGGGACGGGGGTTGGTGGAATCGTGTCCATTCCTAACACACAGAGACCACACTAACGTGATGCATCAAATGAACAAATCCACAAGGGCCGTGACGAGGATTCGAACCTGCGTCCGGGAGCATCCCAGGAGCAACTTGGATGCTCCCGGATGCAGGTTCGAATCCTCGTCACGGCCCTTGTGGATTTGTGTCCATTCCTTTTCTGGAAACCAACGACAGGTCTGTGGGTTAGGTTCGGGGGCTTTCAGGACTGATTGAACCAGCGTAAGGGACGCCAGAGCTGCACCATTACTTAAACATTCCGCTAACACTCGCAGAGGAAGACGTCGGCTGCACCATGTTTAATGATTTTCTTGCTTTAAGAAAGTTTGGCGTCTTGGTTACTGAACACACCGCTCCAAGCAGGCTGTGGTGGGCCTGCGGGCCGCTCCAAGCAACAGCCTGGTGGACCAAACTCTCACAGGTCAAGCCTGGCCTCGGGCCGGGCTTGGGCAGTAGAACAACTCCCAGAACCCCATCAACCAGGTATATGTGGGCCTGCGGGCCGCTCCAATTAACAGCCTGGTGGACCAAACTCTCACAAGTCAAGCCTAGCCTCGGGCCGGGCTTGGGCAGTAGAAGAACTCCCAGAACCCCATCAACCAGGTATATGTGGGCCTGCGGGCCGCTCCAAGCAACAGCCTGGTGGACCAAACTCTCACAAGTCAAGCCTGGCCTCGGGCCGGGCTTGGGGAGTAGAACAACTCCCAGAACCCCATCAACCAGGTATATGTGGGCCTGCGGGCCGCTCCAAGCAACAGCCTGGTGGACCAAACTCTCACAAGTCAAGCCTGGCCTCGGGCCGGGCTTGGGGAGTAGAACAACTCCCAGAACCCCATCAACCAGGTATATGTGGGCCTGCGGGCCGCTCCAAGCAACAGCCTGGTGGACCAAACTCTCACAAGTCAAGCCTGGCCTCGGGCCGGGCTTGGGCAGTAGAACAACTCCCAGAACCCCATCAACCAGGTATCAAGCAGCTCCTCAAGCTTGATGTTCATCCTTGAGGACTTTGCGTACTTGTTACACCAAGCTATTAACTTCAGTTCATGTCGGCTGCCACTTGGTCTCGTTTCATGCAGGTCGGAGCTCAATCCCCGACCGTCAAAGTGGTTGGGCACCATTTCTTCCACCCGTCCCATCCCAAATCCTTATCCTGACCTCTTCCTTGTGCTATCGAGTCGAAATGGCTTGGCGCTTTCCGCTGGTAGTTCCCTTCCCTTGATGTCGACCGCAATGAGGTTTGCATTAACGAATGAGTCTACTCCCTCGGGCAGGTCCTTCACATTAATGAGGAGCATCAGGGGTACCAGGGCGTGGACCCCAAGAGTCCCCCCAGGGTCGTGGACCCCAAGAGTCCCCCAGGGTCGTGGACCCCACGAGTCCCCCCAGGGCGTGGACCCCAAGAGTCCCCCAGGGTCGTGGACCCCAAGAGTCTCCCAGGGTCGTGGACCCCACGAGTCCCCCCAGGGCGTGGACCCCAAGAGTCCCCCAGGGTCGTGGACCCCAAGAGTCTCCCAGGGTCGTGGACCCCACGAGTCCCCCCAGGGCGTGGACCCCAAGAGTTCCCTTCCTCTATCTCAACACAGCTTACCTCAGTATAACTCTTGCCCTAATCATTTCACTCGTTGTCCGGGTAACTCTGATTGTTATATCATGAGTGCAACAGTCTTTTCTGAAGAACGGTAACAAGTGCTTTTGACACTCCGGGAAGATGCAGTCTACCTAGCCGCCATTATTTTATTGTATTTATATAAGCGTGATCGAAAAATGTTGTTAGTTTATATGGCATGACATTCTTACTAAATCCATATTATCATTTTGTATAGGTGGTTACCTTGCGATGATTTCTGGGCTCATCGTTCCCGCGGCCCGGTCCTCGATAAGGCCTCCTGGTTGCTGGACTGGTCAACTAGGCTGTTGGACCTGGCTGCTCGCAGCCTGATGAGTCACAGCCTGGTTGATCAGGTATCCTTTGGAGGTGTTTATCCAGTTCTCTCTTGAACACTGTGAGGGGTCGGCCAGTTATGTCCCTTATGTGTAGTGGAAGCGTGTTGAACAGTCTCGGGCCTCTGATGTTGATAGTTCTCTCTTGAACACTGTGAGGGGTCGGCCAGTTATGTCCCTTATGTGTAGTGGAAGCGTGTTGAACAGTCTCGGGCCTCTGATGTTGATAGTTCTCTCTTGAACACTGTGAGGGGTCGGCCAGTTATGTCCCTTATGTGTAGTGGAAGTGTGTTGAACAGTCTCGGGCCTCTTATGTTGATAGTTCTCTCTTGAACACTGTGAGGGGTCGGCCAGTTATGTCCCTTATGTGTAGTGGAAGTGTGTTGAACAGTCTCGGGCCTCTTATGTTGATAGTTCTCTCTTGAACACTGTGAGGGGTCGGTCAGTTATGTCCCCTATGTGTAGTGGAAGCGTGTTGAACAGTCTCGGGCCTCTGATGTTGATAGTTCTCTCTTGAACACTGTGAGGGGTCGGCCAGTTATGTCCCTTATGTGTAGTGGAAGCGTGTTGAACAGTCTCGGGCCTCTGATGTTGATAGTTCTCTCTTGAACACTGTGAGGGATCGGCCAGTTATGCCCCTTATGTGTAGTGGAAGCGTGTTGAACAGTCTCGGGCCTCTGATGTTGATAGTTCTCTCTTGAACACTGTGAGGGATCGGCCAGTTATGCCCCTTATGTGTAGTGGAAGCGTGTTGAACAGTCTCGGGCCTCTGATTTTGATAGTTCTCTCTCAGAGTACCTGTTGCACCTCTGCTCTTCAACGGGGGTATTCTGCACATCCTGCCATGTCTCCTGGTCTCATGTGCTGATATTTCTGTGTGCAGGTTTGGGACCAGCCCCTCTACTATTTTCCACGTGTAAATTATTATGTATCTCTCTCGCCTGCGCTCAAGGTTATCTTGAGATGATTTCGGGGCTTTAGCGTCTCCGCGGCCCGGTCCTCGACCAGGCCTCCTGTTTGTTACACATCCCAAGGAAGCAACCACTAGCAGCTGTCTAACTCCCACATATTTACTGTTAGATAACAAGGGCATCAGGGTGAAAGAAACATTTTTCCCATTTGTCTCCGCCTCCACCGGGGATCGAACCCGGAACCTCAAGACTACGAATCCGAAGCGCTGTCCACCCAGCTGTCAGGCGCCCGATTAATACAGATTTATACATTTTAGCAGTGTAGTAATGGTAGAGATACGGGGTTTTGAGCGGTGGATGTATTAGTAATAGCTGTTTACCTCATTCTTTTCAAAGAGGTCTACTCCTCATTAAAAAAAAATCCTCCTTAAATAGAAGGCCTGGTCGAGGACCGGGGACGCTAGGCCCCGAAATCATCTCAAGATAACCTGATACAATATACTTGCTCCAAACTCTCATTAACTTAGGTGCAGACAATGATGGGTTTATTAATTCTACCTAGTCAAGCAATAATGACAAATTCATACCTCTTCCCTAATTACAGTTAACACTACTTCCTAACCAACTAGTTAAGATGGTCAGGTGAGATTTGGACCGATTATATAAACAATCGATTACAAATAATAATATATATTAGGGGCTATTCATGCCCTTGCCATCTCTTTGGTAGCTTAATCCTCATCAATCAATCAATAATCAAGATGCTTCAGCCTCGACACAGGGCAGACAAGCAGACTCCGGCCGCATCGAGCTTCCGTGCTCTCGTCCCTCACTTGAGCTCCTAGAGTCCACCAGCTTACAGAGCGCCGCGCTCTGCCACTCTCACCCCGCATCTGAGCGCTCTACCGCGGGCCTCACTCGGCGCTCTGCCCTACTCCAGGCTTCGCCTCAACTTGTACGCCACATCAAGCCTGGCCTCGGGCTTGGGGAGTAGCAGAGCCCCCCCCGGAACCCCATCAACCACGTACACTGCCAACACACTAAACTCATGTGAATTTAAAGCACCAAATATGTACACGTATGTTATATGTCTTTGTTGTCTTTCAATTTCATTAAGTTATGGTGCATTAGAATGGGGAGGCGAGTACCGAGCAGTACTGAGGGTGGGGCAGAGATTCACGAAGCAGTTACGCAAGCAGTTACGCAAGGAGTTACGAACGCGTACATCTTTCCTCAATTTTTGACGGCTTTGGTTACATTTATTAAACAGTTTATATGCGTGAAAACTTGCCAAATAGCTGTTGTTATTGTTATAAACAGCCTTCTGGTGCTTCAGAGCTCATTAACTGTTTAATAATTGTAAACAAAGCCGCCAAACATTAAAAAAAGATGTACAGGTTCGTAAATATTTGCGTAACTGCTTCGTGAATCTGAATCTTCGTGAATTGTGATGGGATCCTTTGATGTGAAGATTCTCATTTTCCTGGCGATGCTTCCGTTGCTTAGTTATGCTCGCTAAACGTAGTTAGGTCGTCAGATACCATTCTTCCCAGATCCTTTACACGTTGTTTTCCTTATCAGGAGATCTGATCGTCTCGTATCCTGTTATTCGTTTAATTTCTTAGTATTAAACGTACTACCTTAGTACTACCCACAGGATCACGTGGGTAGTGTTGTGTCCGCTCAGCCACCGGCTCCGGATGTGGTCAGTATTGAACACATTAAAGGAGTTGAGAATGTGGTGAGGTGGTAGAGGAACTTTGGGTAAAGGTGAAGTAGCGGTGGGTTGTGGTGGTAGTGGTGGTAGTAGTGGTGGTAGTGGTGGTAGTGGTAGAGAGGGTGGAGGAGGAGGAGGAGGAACCACCGACGTAGTGGTGCCGTGAGTCGTAACCCTTAGTGGTAGTGGTGGTAGTGGTGGTAGTAGTGGTGGTAGTGGTAGAGAGGGTGGAGGAGGAGGAGGAACCACCGACGTAGTGGTGCCGTGAGTCGTAACCCTTAGTGGTAGTGGTGGTAGTGGTGGTAGTAGTGGTGGTAGTGGTAGAGAGGGTGGAGGAGGAGGAGGAACCACCGACGTAGTGGTGCCGTAACCCTCAAGGTCACCACAACAGCTTGGCGGCCCGCTTATTGATCTTCCCCTGCTACTACTACTACTTGCTTAACTTCTCACTCCTCAAACATGATGACCTCACACGCCGGTCACGACCCGCCGGCTCAGCCGACACAGCGCTGGACGCGTGATCCTCTGATCCTGGGTTCGATACCTGGCGCCGGCGAGAAACAATGGGCAGAGTTTCTTTCGCTCAAATGCCCTTGTTACCTAGCAGTAAATAGGTACCTGGGAGTTAGTCAGCTGTCCCGGGTTGCTTCCTGGGGATGGAGGACTGGGCCGCGGGGACACTAAGCCCCGAAATCCTTGCAAGGTAATGATATGGCTGCCTTTAGCGCCGGTGGTCCTGTAACGGTATTGGCGGTGTTCGTGGCCCACTCGTGGCTGCGAGTGATCCTCTACCCTGTTGTGGCAGTACTGAGGCACGAGCCTTTTACTTCCAGCATGGCATATGGGGCTAATCGTTTTTATATTTTTTATAGGGAGCCGGTCGGCCGAGCGGACAGCACGCTGGACTTGTGATCCTGTGGTCCTGGGTTCGATCCCAGGTGCCGGCGAGAAACAATGGGCAGAGTTTCTTTCACCCTATGCCCCTGTTACCTAGCAGTAAAATAGGTACCTGGGTGTTAGTCAGCTGTCACGGGCTGCTTCCTGGGGGTGGAGGCCTGGTCGTGAACCGGGCCGCGGGGACACTAAAGCCCCGAAATCATCTCAAGATAACCTCAAGATAACCTATTTGTGGCCCCTGAACTTCGGGCTGGTTCTGGGTGTTAGGTCAGCATTAGGGCGTGGATTAGTGTTAGAGTCGTGTGTGGGCTTGAGTAAGGTTAGACTTTAATGTGTGTGTGTGTGTGATTGATTGATTGATGAAGATTAAGCCAACCCAAAAGGTGGCACGGGCATGAATAAGGCTCGTAAGTGGTGGCCCTTTTGAGCCATTACCAGTATCATTAGCTGATACTGGAGATCTGTGGAGGTGCGACTGTGCTCTACGTGACGGGAGATGTCTTCCGTGTGTGTGTGTGTGTGTGTGTGTGTACTCACCTAGTTGTGCTTGCGGGGGTTGAGCTCTGGCTCTTTGGTCCCGCCTCTCAACCGTCAATCAACTGGTGTACAGGTTCCTGAGCCTATTGGGCTCTATCATATCTACACTTGGAACTGTATATGGAGTCAGCCTCCACCACATTACTGCCTAATGCATTCCATTTGTCAACCACTCTGACACTAAAAAAGTTCTTTCTAATATCTCTTTGGCTCATTTGGGCACTCAGTTTCCACCTGTGTCCCCTAGTGCGTGTGCCCCTTGTGTTAAATAGCCTGTCTTTATCTACCCGATCAATTCCTTTGAGAATCTTGAATGTGGTGATCATGTCCCCCCCTAACTTCTGTTTTCCAGCGAAGTGAGGTTTAATTCCCGTAGTCTCTCCTCGTAGCTCATACCTCTCAGCTCGGGTACTAGTCTGGTGGCAAACCTTTGAACCTTTTCCAGTTTAGTCTTATCCTTGACCAGATATGGACTCCATGCTGGGGCTGCATACTCCAGGATTGGCCTGACATATGTGGTATACAAAGTTCTGAATGATTCTTTACACAAGTTTATGAATGCCGTTCTTATGTTGGCCAGCCTGGCATATGCCGCGCACACAGTGTGTAATTACCTAAGTGTAATTACCTAAGTGTAGTTACAGGATGAGAGCTACGCTCGTGGTGTCCCGTCTTCCCAGCACTCTTTGTCATATAACGCTTTGAAACTACTGACGGTCTTGGCCTCCACCACCTTCTCACTTAACTTGTTCCAACCGTCTACCACTCTATTTGCGAAAAACATGTAAAGTCCCTATCTAGGGTTGTAAATCCTACTCCTCTTTTCCAATGAAGGAAAGTGGTCTGTAGGGAGCAGGTAGTTCCTGAAGTGTGAATAGATTTGTTGACTGGAAACCCACAATCTACCTTCTTGAGATTATCTTGAGATGATTTCGGGGCTTTTTTAGTGTCCCCGCGGCCCGGTCCTCGACCAGGCCTCCACCCCCAGGAAGCAGCCCGTGACAGCTGACTAACTCCCAGGTACCTATTTACTGCTAGGTAACAGGGGCATTCAGGGTGAAAGAAACTTTGCCCATTTGTTTCTGCCTCGTGCGGGAATAGAACCCGCGCCACAGAATTACGAGTCCTGCGCGCTATCCACCAGGCTACGAGGCCCATGTACGAGGTGTGTGTGTGTGTGTGTGTGTGTGTGTGTGTGTGTGT
Source organism: Procambarus clarkii (assembly GCF_040958095.1). Lineage (NCBI taxonomy): Eukaryota > Metazoa > Arthropoda > Malacostraca > Decapoda > Cambaridae > Procambarus > Procambarus clarkii. The sequence continues at coordinate 16,931,486 of NC_091239.1, read as the reverse complement.
GTGTGTGTGTGTGTGTGTGTGTGTGTGTGTGTGTGTGTGTGTGTGTGTCGCTTCTAAATGTCAGTGGTTATCTGTATTGATCTGTAAAAGCAGGGTTCGATAATGTTCCTCTGGGACCAGATTCACGAAGCGGTTACTCAAGTACTTACGAACCTCAATCTTCCCTCAATCTTTGGCGGCTTTGTTTACAATTATTAAACAGTTAATGAGCTCCGAAGCACCAGGAGGCTGTTTATAACAATAACAGTTGATTGGCAAGTTTTCATACTTGTAAACTGTTTAATAATCTTTGAGGCCTTTAGTTACATTTGAGGAAAGACGTACACGTTCGTAAGTACTTGCGTAACTGTTTCATGAATCTGGCCCCAGGTCTATCCTTTTAACAAAACCTACCTTGTGGAGGAACCGGGGAACAACCACCTTGCGACCCGGTCTCCAACCAGGCCTTCCTGTCGGTCGTCTGGTCAGCCAGGCTGTTGGACGCGGCTGCTGGCAGTCTGACGTATAAATCACAGCCTGGTTGATCAGGGTATTCTGATCGAGTACCTGACGCAATTAAGTTTTTTTGTTTGTTTACTATCTGGTAGATAATGACGTTCCAGCTGGTGGTTGTATATGTGGCTCATATGTAGTGTTGATTTAGCTGTGTGGGTCATGGCGCAGGCCAGAGGTGGTGAAGGGGTTGTGAAACATGCAGTTTGTTTTCCTATGTGCGTTCGCGGGCGCCTCGCTACGCGCGTTCATGGGCGCCTCGCTAAGCGCGCGCTCATGGGCGCCTCGCTAAGCGCGCGTTCATGGACGCCTCGCTAAGCGCACGTTCATGGGCGCCTCGCTAAGCGTGCGTTCATGGACGCCTCGCTAAGCGCACGTTCATGGACGCCTCGCTAAGCGCGCGTTCATGGGCGCCCCGCTAAGCGCACGTTCATGGACGCCTCGCTAAGCGCACGTTCATGGACGCCCCGCTAAGCGCACGTTCATGGACGCCCCGCTAAGCGCACGTTCATGGACGCCCCGCTAAGCGCACGTTCATGGACGCCCCGCTAAGCGCACGTTCATGGACGCCCCACTAAGCGCGCGTTCATGGACGCCCCACTAAGCGCACGTTCATGGGCGCCTCGCTAAGCGTGCGTTCATGGGCGCCCCGCTAAGCGCGCGTTCATGCGCGACTCGCTAAGCGCGCGTTCATGCGCGACTCGCTACTCGCGTTTTAACAGCAACACTGGACTTGCAGAACAATCAGTTGTGTGTGTTGACCTAAATCTGCTTTAACTTTTCGAGCGCCTGCTCCTGAGCTCCAGCTGACCTTCTGCCGTTCCTGCTTATGGGGCTGGCTTATAAAGCAGTTGTATTACTATGACTTATCCTGACCCCTTCCAAGTGCTATATAGCCGTAATGGCTTGGTGTTTTCCCTTGATAGTTACCTTCCCTACGACTGTCACTCCCTTTGTACGTGTCTGGTTGTTCTCACCTAGTTGTGCTTGCGGAGGTTGAGCTCTGGCTCTTTGGTCCCGCCTCTCAACCGTCAATCAACAGGTGTACAGATTCCTGAGCCTACTGGGCTTTGTCATATCTACATTTGAAACTGTGTATGGAGTCAGCCTCCGCCACATCACTGCCTAATGCATTCCATTTACTACCTCCTCTGACACTGAAAAAAATCGTTCTAATGTCTCTGTGGCTCATTTGGGTACTCAGTTTCCACCTGTGTCCCCTTGTTCGTGTCCCACCCGTGTTCAATAGTTTCTTTGTCCACCCTGTCAATTCCCCTGAGAATTTTGTAAGTGGTTATCATGTCTTCTCCATTTTGTTTTCCAGGGATGTGAGGTTCAGCTCCCTTAGCCTTTCCTCGTTGCTCATACCTCTCGGTTCCGGGACTAGTCTGGTGGCATACCTCTAAATCTTCTCTAACCTTGACTTGTGTTTAACTAGATATGATCTCCAGGCTGGAGCTGCATATTCCAGGATTGGTCTGACATAAGTGGTATACAGGGTTCTGAAAGATTCCTAACACAAGTTTCTAAAGGCATTTCTTATGTTGGCCAATCTAGCATGTGCCGCTGATAATATCAGCGATATCAGATGATATCTTTTGATGTGGGTCTCTGGGGATAGGTTCTTTGTGATATCAACCCCCAGAACTTTCTCTATTTGACTCTTGCAGGATATCACCTCCCAGATGGAACCTTGTGTTCAGCCTCCTGCTCCCTTCACCTAATTTCATTACCTTACACTTTCCTAAGTTGAACTTTATCAGCCATTTTCTAGACTATTTATCCAGTTTGTCCAGGTCGTCCTGTAGTCTCTGTCTATCTTCATCTGTCTTGATTCTTCTCATAATGTTTGCATCATCAGCAAACATAGAGAGGAATGCGTCTATATCTTCTGGAAGATAGTTTACATATACCTGGTTGATACCTGGTTGGTTGATACCTGGTTGATGGGGTTCTGGGAGTTGTTCTACTCCCCAAGCCCGGCCCGAGGCCAGGCTTGACTTGTGAGAGTTTGGTCCACCAGGCTGTTGCTTGGAGCGGCCCGCAGGCCCACATATACCTGGTTGATGGGGTTCTGGGAGTTGTTCTACTGCCCAAGCCCGGCCCGAGGCCAGGCTCGACTTGTGAGAGTTTGGTCCACCAGGCTGTTGCTTGGAGCGGCCCGCAGGCCCACATATACCTGGTTGATGGGGTTCTGGGAGTTGTTCTACTGCCCAAGCCCGGCCCGAGGCCAGGCTCGACTTGTGAGAGTTTGGTCCACCAGGCTGTTGCTTGGAGCGGCCCGCAGGCCCACATATACCTGGTTGATGGGGTTCTGGGAGTTGTTCTACTGCCCAAGCCCGGCCCGAGGCCAGGCTCGACTTGTGAGAGTTTGGTCCACCAGGCTGTTGCTTGGAGCGGCCCGCAGGCCCACATATACCTGGTTGATGGGGTTCTGGGAGTTGTTCTACTCCCCAAGCCCGGCCCGAGGCCAGGCTTGACTTGTGAGAGTTTGGTCCACCAGGCTGTTGCTTGGAGCGGCCCGCAGGCCCACATATACCTGGTTGATGGGGTTCTGGGAGTTGTTCTACTGCCCAAGCCCGGCCCGAGGCCAGGCTCGACTTGTGAGAGTTTGGTCCACCAGGCTGTTGCTTGGAGCGGCCCGCAGGCCCACATATACCTGGTTGATGGGGTTCTGGGAGTTGTTCTACTGCCCAAGCCCGGCCCGAGGCCAGGCTCGACTTGTGAGAGTTTGGTCCACCAGGCTGTTGCTTGGAGCGGCCCGCAGGCCCACATATACCTGGTTGATGGGGTTCTGGGAGTTGTTCTACTGCCCAAGCCCGGCCCGAGGCCAGGCTCGACTTGTGAGAGTTTGGTCCACCAGGCTGTTGCTTGGAGCGGCCCGCAGGCCCACATATACCTGGTTGATGGGGTTCTGGGAGTTGTTCTACTCCCCAAGCCCGGCCCGAGGCCAGGCTTGACTTGTGAGAGTTTGGTCCACCAGGCTGTTGCTTGGAGCGGCCCGCAGGGCCACGTACCCACCACAGCCCGGCTGATCCGGAACTTCTCTTATAAAACCGTCCAGTTTTCTCTTGAAGATGTCCACGGTTGTTCCGGCAATATTTCTTATGCTCGCTGGGAGGACGTTGAACAACCGCGGACCTCTGATGTTTATACAGTGTTCTCTGATTGTGCCTATGGCACCTCTGCTCTTCACAGGTTCAATCTTGCATTTTCTTCCATATCGTTCACTCCAGTACGTTGTTATTTTACTGTGTAGATTTGGGACCTGACCCTCCAGTATTTTCCACGTGTATATTATTTGGTATCTCTCTCGTCTCCTATATATATATATATCCTATATATTATATACTCCTCATATATTAGAGGATGGGTCCAAGTACAGAGCCCTGTGGGACTCCGCTGGTGTCCCACAGGGCTCTCCACTCTGATGTCTCCTCCCTCACAGTTACTCGCTGTTTCATGTTGCTTAGATACTCCCTTATCCACTGGGGCAGCAAGAAAATGCAGTCTGCCCACCCTTATCTTTCTTGCCTAATTTGTGTTGCTTGGTCATAGAATTCTATTAAATTCCCCTGGCTGTTGCGGGTTCGACTCCCCAGCCTGGCCAAGGGTGTCATGTTTGAACCCCAAGGCTGTTGTTATCAGCAGCCCGCAGGCCCAGATATTCATTAGGACCCGACTAATGCAGGACTTCCTGTAAGAAGTTTGTCTCATTGTCTCAGTCTTATGCTAAAGACGTTCTTTCCAACAACTCCCACTCGTCCGTGTCTCAAATTTCCATCTAAATTGCATATTTTAATTCAGGAGAAACCTGAGTGTATATGTATATGAAATGGGGGTTGTAATTTATGGAACAAACTACTGGGATGTGATAGACATGGGTCGCCCGTTGTTTCCAGCGTAGGTTAATAAGTATGTGAATATGTTTGGGTTATCTTCTTGAGGTTATCTTGAGATGATTTCGGGGCTTGGCGTCCCCGCGGCCCGGTCCTCGACCAGGCCTCCTTTTTGTTACACATCCCCCGGAAGTAGCCCGTAGCAGCTGTCAAACTCCCAGGTACCTATTTACTGCTAGGTGAACAGGAGCATATGGGTGAAAGAAAGTATGCCCATTTGTTTCCGTCTCCATCGGGATCGATCCCGGAACCTTAGGCCTACGAATCCCGAGTGTCGTTCACTCAGCCGTCAGGCCCCGGGTGGAGGTGGATATTTGTTATATATACAAGAATAAATTCGCGTTTCGGGCAGGTCGGGAGCCGGTCGGCCGAGCGGACAGCACGCTGGACTTGTGATCCTGTGGTCCCGAGTTCGATCCCGGGCGCCGGCGAGAAACAATGAGCAGAGTTTTTTTTCACCCTATGCCCCTGTTACCTAGCAGTAAAATAGGTATCTGGGAGTTAGTCAGCTGTCACGGGCTGCTTCCTGAGGGTGGAGGCCTGGTCGAGGACCGGGCCGCGGGGGCACTAAAGCCTTGAAATCATCTCAAGATAACCTCAATAAGATGGGTCCTTAATCCTAATTTTCCCCGAATCCGACTCTGTAAATTGTTTAACAACCAGGTACCCATTCACTGCTGGGGGAACAGAGGCTACAGTTAAGGATTGGCGCCCAGTCAATCCTCCCCGGCCAGGATACGAACCCAGGCCAAAGCGCTTGCGAAGCTCCGGGCCTGTGTTTTACCACTGCGCCACTTGGACTATAGGAATATCTGCTGGGGGAACAGGGGCTACAGTTAAGGATTGGCGTCCAGTCAATCCTCCCCGGCCAGGATACGAACCCAGGCCAAAGCGCTTGCGAAGCTCCGGGCCTGTGTTTTACCACTGCGCCACTTGGACTATAGGAATACCTGCTGCCTTGTAAGGGCCAGTGGACCTCCTTCAGTTTCCTGTATTGTTGTTGTTCTATCTTACCTTACGCTGATCATGTATTTATCAACCGTATCACCTCGTCTGACATTCTTGTGTTCATGTCTCCTAGAATCCGCCCTTCTTGAAGTGTGTGCCAAGATTTAAGTCTCATGGAATCATGGAGTCTCATGGAGTCTAAGGAGCCGGTCGGCCGAGCGGACAGCACGCTGGACTTGTGATCCTGTGGTACTGGGTTCGATCCCAGGCGCCGGCGAGAAACATTGGGCAGAGTTTCTTTCACCCTATGCCCCTGTTACCTAGCAGTAAATAGGTACCTGGGTGTTAGTCAGCTGTCACGGGCTGCTTCCTGGGAGTGGAGGCCTGGTCGAGGACCGGGCCGCGGGGACACTAAAGCCCCGAAATCATTTCAAGATAACCTCAAGATAACACTCACAGTTCTGGTGTTTTAGCCTTGCGTTGTGGACGTTTTGGTGTGGCTTTGTGTGTGTTAAGGCCACAGTTGCACTCTGGGGGGCGTCATGCAAGAGTCCACACTCTTGCATGACTCCCCCCAGAGTTGGGGGGCGTCATGCTCCCAACTCCATGACGCCCCCCAGACGTCATGGAGTTGGGAGCGAGGCTACCGGGTCTGTTGTGTTGAGGGACTGGTCGGTTGTGATTTGTTTGCCTGACCCAACCACGTGACACATGTTAGTGACACAATTTGGCGGGAAGAGGTGTAGTACAGGGATGATGAGGGAACTCAGTGAGGTGAGAGTTGAAGGGTGGATGCTGGGATGAATGTACGGAGACGGGGAAGAATAAAGGGAAGAATAAAGGGAAGAGATTATATGTATGGGTGATTAAGAGTAAAGCGAGAGGAAAGAGTAAGCGAAGGGTGATGCACAGGAAGGGAAAAGGGAGCAGAAGTCTATGCTTTACATAGTGAAATATGGGTTGGCGACTCCGTAGAGTTTCCCGCTGTGGGAGGTTGGTATGTATGTTGGTAATAGCAAAGTTTACCAGTATACTGAACATACAGCTGTGTAATTATCCTGCGAGATAGGGATTTTCAGCATGGCCTAGCTAACTCTTGACACACACAATGTAATCCCCTCTCATAGTCTAGGATAGCTGTATGAATGTAGACCTGAGTATGTTTATAAAAAAACAGTGATAGTGTCTGTATACCGTAATTGTGTGTTTAATGGTGATATATATTCTGTTAATTGTGTTCCAGTTAATTTGGTATTGACAGAGGGAAATGAATGGTTACAATTCTATTTTCTTCTTCCACTTGAAGCACACGTCAAGTTTAATATAATTTTATATAGCAATAAAAAAATAGTATTTCAACAGTGATATAGATTGCAGATAGATAATGAACAGTGAAGAACTTAAACGGATATACGAGACTGTTATATCTCCTCATAGATGGCAAGCTACGTGTGAAGGATCTGGGACTGGTGAGGTCAGACCACCTCACGATGAGTGAGGATGGGAAGGTAACCGTTGTATCAGTCAGGAGTATTATGAGGTTGATTATGAGGACCTTCAAATTCAGGGATCCCATCTCAGTGCTCATACTTTTCAACTCGCTCCTCATACATCTCTGCTCGCTCCTCATACATCTCTGCTCGCTCCCCATACATCTCTGCTCGCTCCCCATACATCTCTGCTCGCTCCCCATACATCTCTGCTCGCTCCTCATACATCTCTGCTCGCTCCCCATACATCTCTGCTCGCTCCTCATACATCTCTGCTCGCTCCTCATACATCTCTGCTCGCTCCCCATACATCTCTGCTCGCTCCTCATACTTTTCAACTCACTCTCATACTTTTCGACTCACTCCTCATACTTTTCGACTCACTCCTCATACTTTTCGACTCGCTCCTCATACTTTTCGACTCGCTCCTCATACTTTTCGACTCGCTCCTCATACTTTTCGACTCGCTCCTCATACTTTTCGACTCGCTCCTCATACTTTTCGACTCGCTCCTCATACTTTTCGACTCGCTCCTCATACTTTTCGACTCACTCCTCATACTTTTCGACTCAATCCTCATACTTTTCGACTCGCTCCTCATACTTTTCGACTCGCTCCTCATACTTTTTGACTCGCTCCTCATACTTTTCGACTCGCTCCTCATACTTTTTGACTCGCTCCTCATACTTTTCGACTCACTCCTCATACTTTTCGACTCGCTCCTCATACTTTTCGACTCGCTCCTCATACTTTTCGACTCGCTCCTCATACTTTTCGACTCGCTCCTCATACTTTTCGACTCGCTCCTCATACTTTTCGACTCACTCCTCATACTTTTCGAATCCTCATACTTTTCAATGCACTCCTCATACTCAGCTCGCTCGAGCAATCCTTCCCGCCCTGTGAACACTGTTCAATACACTCTTCCCCTTTCAAGACGGGAGATATTTGAGCAATAGAAGAGATACAGAGGACCTACACGACCCGCACAGACACGCTACAACACCTATATTTCCGAGACGGCCTCGAAGAGCACACATTCTTATATTTGGGAAAGGAGTCTAGGGAAGAGGTATAATATTACATTATATATATATATATATATATATATATATATATATATATATATATATATATATATGTGTGTGTGTGTGTGTGTGTATCACGAAAGTAAACACGTGATTAAAAATGTGACAATGTCAGACCACGGAGGAAAATGAAACAGGAATTTCCTCAAGTACTTTCGTATATTAATACAATAATATAATATTAATATATATTGTATTAATATACGAAAGTACTTAAGGAAATTCCCGTTTCATTTTTCCTCCGTGGTCTGACATTGTCATATATATATATATATATATATATATATATATATATATATATATATATATATATATATATATATATATAATATACGATTACATGGAAAATGCTATCCCAGAGGTCCAGTATTTGGCCCAAAGTAGTAAGGTCTAGATGTTATACTGGCCCAAAGGTCTAGATGTTATTCTGGCCCAAAGGTCCAGATGTTATGCTGGCCCAAAGGTCCAGATGTTATGCTGGCCAAAAGGTCCAGATGTTATGCTGGCCCAAAGGTCTAGATGTTATGCTGGCCCAAAGGTCTAGATGTTATGCTGGCCCAAAGGTCCAGATGTTATGCTGGCCCAAAGGTCCAGATGTTATGCTGGCCCAAAGGTCCAGATGTTATGCTGGCCCAAAGGTCCAGATGTTATGCTGGCCCAAAGGTCCAGATGTTATGCTGGCCCAAAGGTCCAGATGTTATGCTGGCCCAAAGGTCTAGATGTTATGCTGGCCCAAAGGTCTAGATGTTATGCTGGCCCAAAGGTCCAGATGTTATGCTGGCCCAAAGGTCCAGATGTTATGCTGGCCCAAAGGTCCAGATGTTATGCTGGCCCAAAGGTCCAGATGTTATGCTGGCCCAAAGGTCCAGATGTTATGCTGGCCCAAAGGTCCAGATGTTATGCTGGCCCAAAGGTCTAGATGTTATGCTGGCCCAAAGGTCCAAATGTTATACTAGCCCAAAGGTCCAGTATTTGGCCCAAAGTAGTAAGGTCCAAATGTTATCCTGGCCCAAAGGTGCAGTATTTGGGCCAGGTCTAAAATATTCATAAATAATTACAAAATTATATGGGAGCAAAATATAGGGTAGGAAGAGGCCAATCGAGACACCATAGACACAATCAGAGATCACTATTCCTGAGAACCTCGGACAAATACAAGAAATATTCTCTGAACACGAATAAATGTTTTCAAGCGACAATTTGACAAAATTCCTGGCGGTAGCGTTGGATCAAGCGGGTTGTAGTGGGATACGTTGGCCTGCGGGCTGTTGTAAGTATGTAAGTCTTTTAGAAGTTACCACAAGACAAGTCTGGCCCCGGGAGTAGATGTACTCTAGAGACTTTGCTTGGGGGAGTTGGAAGCACTCTCAGAGTCCGTATTGTCTTGAGAGATCGTGTCATATAGAAATGCAGGAGCCAAGAAAATTGCCCCTCTAGTCACACTTGGCCCCCCCTCCCTCCCCCCAGCTAATTGTGAGAGGGGGGTGGCGCCCCCCTCTTCTACCGTGAGGAAGAGGGGGTCCCAAGGCACCGTGTTGGCCTCCTTGGTGAGCCCCCACACACAGGCCGACAAGGTCAAGACTCTTATATATCGATCTGCATGCGGGCCAGGCTTTTGTCCCACATTATGTTGGGGTTTATATTAAGGGGATGGGGGGCGGGGAAGGGATGGAGATGGGGGACGGGGAAGGGGTGTGAGGGGGCGGTGAAGGGGCCAAGCAGCCGCAGAGCGCCACCCAGATGGGAACCATTAACTGGCTGACACATTACACCACCTAGTGGCTGTTAGGTATATTGTCGGTCGGGTTGTTTCCTCGCCTAACTCAGTCAAAGGTAAAGGGGGGAGTTGTCTGTTCCAGTGTACGGTTAATGAGGTGGCCTGCTTGGTCTTGGGTGTTTGGTGGTGGTGGCAACTGCTCTTGACCTTCTTGTAGTTGCTATTAATAGGTGGAGGACCTAGTTAACTGCTGCGACTGGCTCCTCTTAGGTCATGTTTGTTCTTCACTCTCTCTGTCTGTCTGTCTCTCTCTCTCTCTCTGTCTCTCTCACTCTCTCTGTCTGTCTCTGTCTCTCTCTCTCTCTCTCTCTGTCTCTCTCTCTCTGTCTCTCTCTCTCTCTCTGTCTCTCTCTCTCTCTCTGTCTCTCTCTCTCTCTCTCTCTCTCTCTCTCTCTCTCTCTCTCTCTCTCTCTCTCTCTCTCTCTCTCTCTCTCTCTCTCTCTGTCTCTCTCTGTCTCTCTCTCTGTCTCTCTCTCTGTCTCTCTCTCTGTCTCTCTCTCTCTCTCTCTCTCTCTCTCTCTCTCTCTCTCTCTCTCTCTCTCTCTCTCTCTCTCTCTCTCTCTCTCTCTCTCTCTCTCTCTCTCTCTGTGTCGTGGTTAACATGTCCCCCCCCCAAGAGACGTGGGTTAACATGTCCCCCCCCCCCAAGAGTCGTGGGTTAACATGTCCCCCCCCCCCAAGAGTCGTGGGTTAACATGTCCCCCCCCCCAAGAGTCGTGGGTTAACATGTCCCCCCCCCCAAGAGTCGTGGGTTAACATGTCCCCCCCCCCAAGAGTCGTGGGTTAACATGTCCCCCCCCCCAAGAGTCGTGGGTTAACATGTCCCCCCCCCCAAGAGTCGTGGGTTAACATGTCCCCCCCCCCAAGAGTCGTGGGTTAACATGTCCCCCCAAGAGTCGTGGGTTAACATGTCTCATTTTACCCGCTCTTGGTGACAATGAACACATTTAATCTGTAATGTACATTCATGATAATATAGTGAATATTATGACATGTGTTGTAGTGAATAACTGGATTATATATGTGTGTTTGAGAGCGTGCTGCTGCTCAGTACTTGGAGTACGTGTATATGTTTGTTTGTGAGTCTTGCAGCTGCTCAGTACTTGGAGTATGTGTATATGTTTGAAGTGTCTTCCCTGTGATACGAACAGTATCACAGGGTGATACAGGGTGATACAGGGTGATACAGGATACAGGGCGATTCAGCTGCACAGTATGTACTGTGCAGGTGAACTAATAAACTAAAGTTCCCCACAGATCTTAAAGACAAACCGTAGATGGTGACGCCAGTGAACCTTTGCAACCCAAGATAAAAAAATAGTGCTTAAGATAAAATCCTCAATCTTAAAGAATATAAGAGAGTTATTATTGTTTAAGAAAAAGCTCTATGTGAAAACTTTGAGAAGATAATTGAGCTGTGAATGTAACAGTTCCATTACTCTTAAAGTGTTTATGTACTTAGATATTTCTTGTGCTGATAAACATGGTGGTGGAAGACAGTGGGAGTGTTGAGTCAGTGGTGTGACACCCACTGCCATTGTGGGAGAGTGTCGAGTAGAGAGAGAGCCACCGATCTTGTCCTTATGTTTATTGTGTGAGCCGTGTCAAGTGTGGCGGTAAGCACTGATACTGTGGGCATAGTGCCATTGTGGTGGAGAAGATAGCAGCAGCAGCGGTGTGGGTGGACCCTAGTGTGGTGGAGGTGGTGGGGACTCGTGGCTCTCCATCACCCACACTATGGCCTGGGGCTATTGGAACACATATTTCGTCAAGGGCGCCACCGCTCAATATGGTGAGTACCATTCATTCCCCCCCCCTCTCTTGTTCACTTGCTAAATTGTTCTGGTTTACACACACACACACACAACACACACACACACACATACACACACAAACACCATACCGCACCACACACACACACACACACACACACACACACACACACACACACACCACACCACATACACCACACACACACACACACACACCATGATGTAATAACAATAGTGGGAAAGAATGCTACGAACACATTACAATTATTAAGGTACAAGAAGCTGTAATCATAAATGTAATATAGGATAAAAGGCTGAAAGATTCAGAATACAAAAATACTCAGAGATACTTTACTGCTGCAGAGAATCCTTAGAACATACAAACTTCTGGACCACTTTAATGTATTCACATTGTACACACTGGAATAGCGACGCGAGATCTCATAATCTTCACATGGAAAAACACTGGAAGGTCCGCTCCCAAACCTGCACCACGAAATGCAACATGTTGGACTGAGAGATATGGTAGGAAGTGCAAAATATATTGGGTGAAAGTTAGGGAGTTGTAGACTCCCTAACTTTCCACGGTTGCCGGAACAACCGTGGACATCTTCAAGAGGAAACTAGATTGTTTCCTTCAAGGAGTGTCGGACCAACCGGGCTGTGGTGGGTATGTGGGCCTGCGGGCCGCTCCAAGCAACAGCCTGGTGGACCAAACTCTCACAAGTCAAGCCTGGCCTCGGGCCGGGCTTGGGCAGTAGAAGAACTCCCAGAACCCCATCAACCAGGTATATGTGGGCCTGCGGGCCGCTCCAAGCAACAGCCTGGTGGACCAAACTCTCACAAGTCAAGCCTGGCCTCGGGCCGGGCTTGGGGAGTAGAACAACTCCCAGAACCCCATCAACCAGGTATATGTGGGCCTGCGGGCCGCTCCAAGCAACAGCCTGGTGGACCAAACTCTCACAAGTCAAGCCTGGCCTCGGGCCGGGCTTGGGGAGTAGAACAACTCCCAGAACCCCATCAACCAGGTATATGTGGGCCTGCGGGCCGCTCCAAGCAACAGCCTGGTGGACCAAACTCTCACAAGTCAAGCCTGGCCTCGGGCCGGGCTTGGGGAGTAGAACAACTCCCAGAACCCCATCAACCAGGTATATGTGGGCCTGCGGGCCGCTCCAAGCAACAGCCTGGTGGACCAAACTCTCACAAGTCAAGCCTGGCCTCGGGCCGGGCTTGGGCAGTAGAACAACTCCCAGAACCCCATCAACCAGGTATATGTGGGCCTGCGGGCCGCTCCAAGCAACAGCCTGGTGGACCAAACTCTCACAAGTCAAGCCTGGCCTCGGGCCGGGCTTGGGGAGTAGAACAACTCCCAGAACCCCATCAACCAGGTATATGTGGGCCTGCGGGCCGCTCCAAGCAACAGCCTGGTGGACCAAACTCTCACAAGTCAAGCCTGGCCTCGGGCCGGGCTTGGGCAGTAGAACAACTCCCAGAACCCCATCAACCAGGTATATGTGGGCCTGCGGGCCGCTCCAAGCAACAGCCTGGTGGACCAAACGCTCACAAGTCAAGCCTGGCCTCAGGCCGGGCTTGGGCAGTAGAACAACTCCCAGAACCCCATCAGCCAGGTATATGTGGGCCTGCGGGCCGCTCCAAGCAACAGCCTGGTGGACCAAACTCTCACAAGTCAAGCCTGGCCTCAGGCCGGGCTTGGGGAGTAGAACAACTCCCAGAACCCCATCAACCAGGTATATGTGGGCCTGCGGGCCGCTCCAAGCAACAGCCTGGTGGACCAAACTCTCACAAGTCAAGCCTGGCCTCAGGCCGGGCTTGGGGAGTAGAACAACTCCCAGAACCCCATCAACCAGGTATATGTGGGCCTGCGGGCCGCTCCAAGCAACAGCCTGGTGGACCAAACTCTCACAAGTCAAGCCTGGCCTAGGGCCGGGCTTGGGCAGTAGAACAACTCCCAGAACCCCATCAACCAGGTGAACGGCGGGAAGAAAGTGTTAAGAAGCGATGATCATAAGAGTAATATGCCAGTGAGAGGCCCCTGGATAATGAACCCTTCGACCTACGCTAACAACACTAGCCAGCCTCGTGATGTCGTTCGGGAGTTACCAGCGTCAACTGTCAATATCTGTCACGGCTGGCAGACCTAGTTAGTAATTACTGTGTGTGTGGAGGACAGTGTCCTCGCTTAGGCTGGTGTTGGGAGTGGTCGGGCGCTCCCCCCCCCACGTGTGCTGGCACCACGTGTGTGCTGGCACCACGTGTGTGCTGGCACCACGTGTGTGATGGCACCACGTGTTGGAACCACGTGTGTGCTGGGACCACGTGTTGGAACCACGTGTGTGCTGGCACCACGTGTGTGCTGGGACCACGTGTTGGAACCACGTGTGTGCTGGGACCACGTGTTGGAACCACGTGTGTGCTGGGACCACGTGTTGGAACCACGTGTGTGCTGGGACCACGTGTTGGAACCACGTGTGTGCTGGGACCACGTGTTGGAACCACGTGTGTGCTGGGACCACGTGTTGGAACCACGTGTGTGCTGGGACCACGTGTTGGAACCACGTGTGTGCTGGGACCACGTGTTGGAACCACGTGTGTGCTGGGACCACGTGTTGGAACCACGTGTGTGCTGGGACCACGTGTTGGAACCACGTGTGTGCTGGGACCACGTGTTGGAACCACGTGTGTGCTGGGACCACGTGTTGGAACCACGTGTGTGCTGGGACCACGTGTTGGAACCACGTGTGTGCTGGGGCCACGTGTTGGAACCACGTGTGTGATGGGACCACGTGTTGGAACCACGTGTGTGATGGGGCCACGTGTTGGAACCACGTGTGTGATGGGGCCACGTGTTGGAACCACGTGTGTGCTGGGGCCACGTGTTGGAACCACGTGTGTGATGGGACCACGTGTTGGAACCACGTGTGTGATGGGACCACGTGTTGGAACCACGTGTGTGCTGGGACCACGTGTTGGAACCACGTGTGTGATGGGACCACGTGTTGGAACCACGTGTGTGATGGGACCACGTGTTGGAACCACGTGTGTGCTGGGGCCACGTGTTGGAACCACGTGTGTGATGGGACCACGTGTTGGAACCACGTGTGTGCTGGGACCACGAGCTGTAGTCACTTCACAGAAACACACACATGTAGCTGCTAAACTTCCATAGACAGCCAACACCAGGGTTGAGCCGACCAGTCATAATCCAGCTACATTTCTGGCAGCATTGTGATTGGCCAGGGTTATCTTCAAGCACCAGAAGTGCTGCGTGTGTCTTCGAAAGCGAGGCAGAAGGCGGAGTTTGGGGACCCTTGGCTTGTATTTTCACACACACACACACACACACACACACACACACACACACACACACACACACACACACACACACACACACTTGAGTACTCCAAGTGTGGGTTAATTTAACCTCTAGTGTGCCACTAGAGTGGTCTCGTGGTCTCCGGAGCCCTGATTAGACTTTCCAGAAAAGAGCGCGCATTTAAGGTCTTGGAAGGAGATGAGAGTATCTGAAGAGGATTCTGGGAGGAGTTGTTCTACTCCCCGAGCCCGGCCTGAGGTCAGGCTGTGATAACTTGGTCCAACAGGCTGTTGCTGGGAGCAGTCCACAGGTCCACTACAGCCTGGTTGGTCTGGCATTCCTACAAGAACTTGTCTTAAGTGCCTCTTGAAGACATCCACCTTCGTTCCGACAATAGTTCTAATGCTTGCTGGGAGGGTGTTGAACAGCTGTGGACCTCTGATGTTCAGACAGGGCTCTCTGATTGTTCCTATGGAGCAATCCAACCCGTTCTCGCAAATTCGTAAAGTCAATATTGACTTATTAACTACGTGCATAGGTGATATACTAAACATAATAGATACCCTTAAAAAGATTCATAGAAAACACCGACCTTACCTAACCTTGTTAGTATCTTAAGATAAGCATCTTATTGCTTCGTAATTACAATTATTACTTAACCTATACCTATTATAGGTTAGGTAACAATTGTAATTACGAAGCAATAAGATGCTTATCTTAACATACTAAGTAGGTTAGGTAAGGTCGGTGTTTTCTATGAATCTTTTTAAGGGTATCTATTATGTTTAGTATGTCACCAATGCACATATTTAATAAGTCAATATTGACTTATTAAATTTGCGAGAACGGGTTGAGCAATCAGATAAAAAAGTATTTTATGAAGTTGAGCTCTAGTTCAGGTGCTCAGTCTTGCACCTAAGGCACCTAGCATCACGGTGCTTCATGGTGAAGGATCCCAGCATCACGGTGCTTCATGGTGAAGGATCCCAGCATCACGGTGCTTCATGGTGGAGGATCCCAGCATCACAGTGCTTCATGGTGAAGGATCCCAGCATCACGGTGCTTCATGACGGAGGATCCCAGCATCACGGTGCTTCATGGTGAAGGATCCCAGCATCACGGTGCTTCATGGTGAAGGATCCCAGCATCACGGAGCTTCATGGTGAAGGATCCCAGCATCACGGTGCTTCATGGTGAAGGATCCCAGCATCACGGTGCTTCATGATGGTGGATCCCAGCATCACGGTGCTTCATGTCGAAGGATCCCAGCATCACGGTGCTTCATGACGGTGGATCCCAGCATCACGGTGCTTCATGACGAAGGATCCCAGCATCACAGTGCTTCATGTCGAAGGATCCCAGCATCACGGTGCTTCATGATGAAGGATCCCAGCATCACGGTGCTTCATGACGGTGGATCCCAGCATCACGGTGCTTCATGACGAAGGATCCCAGCATCACGGTGCTTCATGACGAAGGATCCCAGCATCACAGTGCTTCATGTCGAAGGATCCCAGCATCACGGTGCTTCATGTCGAAGGATCCCAGCATCACGGTGCTTCATGTCGAAGGATCCCAGCATCACGGTGCTTCATGACGGAGGATCCCAGCATCACGGTGCTTCATGACGGAGGATCCCAGCATCACAGTGCTTCATGACTGAGGATCCCAGCATCACGGTGCTTCATGACGGAGGATCCCAGCATCACAGTGCTTCATGGTGAAGGATCCCAGCATCACGGTGCTTCATGACGGTGGATCCCAGCATCACGGTGCTTCATGACGAAGGATCCCAGCATCACGGTGCTTCATGGTGAAGGATCCCAGCATCACGGTGCTTCATGGTGAAGGATCCCAGCATCACGGTGCTTCATGACGGTGGATCCCAGCATCACAGTGCTTCATGGTGAAGGATCCCAGCATCACGGTGCTTCATGGTGAAGGATCCCAGCATCACGGTGCTTCATGACGAAGGATCCCAGCATCACAGTGCTTCATGGTGAAGGATCCCAGCATCACGGTGCTTCATGGTGAAGGATCCCAGCATCACGGTGCTTCATGACGGTGGATCCCAGCATCACAGTGCTTCATGGTGAAGGATCCCAGCATCACGGTGCTTCATGGTGAAGGATCCCAGCATCACGGTGCTTCATGATGGTGGATCCCAGCATCACGGTGCTTCATGGTGAAGGATCCCAGCATCACGGTGCTTCATGGTGAAGGATCCCAGCATCACGGTGCTTCATGGTGAAGGATCCCAGCATCACGGTGCTTCATGACGGTGGATCCCAGCATCACGGATTTTCATGGTGAAGGATCCCAGCATCACGGTGCTTCATGACGGAGGATCCCAGCATCACGGTGCTTCATGACGGAGGATCCCAGCATCACGGTGCTTCATGGTGAAGGATCCCAGCATCACGGTGCTTCATGGTGAAGGATCCCAGCATCACGGTGCTTCATGGTGAAGGATCCCAGCATCACGGTGCTTCATGACGAAGGATCCCAGCATCACAGTGCTTCATGGTGAAGGATCCCAGCATCACGGTGCTTCATGACGGTGGATCCCAGCATCACGGATTTTCATGGTGAAGGATCCCAGCATCACGGTGCTTCATGACGGTGGATCCCAGCATCACGGTGCTTCATGGTGAAGGATCCCAGCATCACGGTGCTTCATGGTGAAGGATCCCAGCATCACGGTGCTTCATGGTGAAGGATCCCAGCATCACGGTGCTTCCTGGTGAAGGATCCCAGCATCACGGGGCTTCATGACGAAGGATCCCAGCATCACGGTGCTTCATGGCGGTGGATCCCAGCATCACGGTGCTTCATGACGGAGGATCCCAGCATCACGGTGCTTCATGACGGAGGATCCCAGCATCACGGTGCTTCATGACGGAGGATCCCAGCATCACGGTGCTTCATGACGGTGGATCCCAGCATCACGGTGCTTCATGACGGAGGATCCCAGCATCACGGTGCTTCATGACGGAGGATCCCAGCATCACGGTGCTTCATGACGGAGGATCCCAGCATCACGGTGCTTCATGACGGAGGATCCCAGCATCACGGTGCTTCATGACGGAGGATCCCAGCATCACGGTGCTTCATGACGGAGGATCCCAGCATCACGGTGCTTCATGACGGAGGATCCCAGCATCACGGTGCTTCATGACGGAGGATCCCAGCATCACGGTGCTTCATGACGAAGGCACCTAGCGTCACGGTGCTTCATGACCATCAAGCTTCAAGTATTCAGGGCATGTTATGGTGAGAATAATCTCCTTGCTCTACTGTGAAGACCTCCTGGAATTTCTTACCGAGTTCCTTGCACACTTCCTTGTCGCTTGTGGTGAGGTTCTTGCCTTAACACCTGGGTAGGGAAGCTGGCCTCTGTGGCTTGCATGAGGTTGGGATCTTGCAGACCCTGAGGCTCAATGACGGAGCTCAAGAGCTGACGCCCAACCCTAGCATCTGAAGATGAAGAAACTCCAACATTTGAGTCTGGCCTGGATTATTATGAATTATATTACCTGCTTGATACCTGGTTGATGGGGTTCTGGGAGTTGTTCTACTCCCCAAGCCCGGCCCGAGGCCAGGCTTGACTTGTGAGAGTTTGGTCCACCAGGCTGTTGCTTGGAGCGGCCCGCAGGCCCACATATACCTGGTTGATGGGGTTCTGGGAGTTGTTCTACTCCCCAAGCCCGGCCCGAGGCCAGGCTTGACTTGTGAGAGTTTGGTCCACCAGGCTGTTGCTTGGAGCGGCCCGCAGGTCCACATATACCTGGTTGATGGGGTTCTGGGAGTTGTTCTACTCCCCAAGCCCGGCCCGAGGCCAGGCTTGACTTGTGAGAGTTTGGTCCACCAGGCTGTTGCTTGGAGCGGCCCGCAGGCCCACATATACCTGGTTGATGGGGTTCTGGGAGTTGTTCTACTCCCCAAGCCCGGCCCGAGGCCAGGCTTGACTTGTGAGAGTTTGGTCCACCAGGCTGTTGCTTGGAGCGGCCCGCAGGCCCACATATACCTGGTTGATGGGGTTCTGGGAGTTGTTCTACTCCCCAAGCCCGGCCCGAGGCCAGGCTTGACTTGTGAGAGTTTGGTCCACCAGGCTGTTGCTTGGAGCGGCCCGCAGGCCCACATATACCTGGTTGATGGGGTTCTGGGAGTTGTTCTACTCCCCAAGCCCGGCCCGAGGCCAGGCTTGACTTGTGAGAGTTTGGTCCACCAGGCTGTTGCTTGGAGCAGCCCGCAGGCCCACATACCCAACACAGCCTGGCTGGTCCGGCACTCCTTGAAGGGATAAACCAAGTTTTCTCTTGAAGATGTCCACGGTTGTTCCGGCAATATTTCTTATGCTCGCTGGGAGGACGTTGAACAACCGCGGACCTCTGATGTTTATACAGTGTTCTCTGATTGTGCCTATGGCACCTCTGCTCTTCACTGGATCTCTGATGTTTATACAGTGTTCTCTGATTGTGCCTATGGCACCTCTGCTCTTCACTGGACCTCTGATGTTTATACAGTGTTCTCTGATTGTGCCTATGGCACCTCTGCTCTTCACTGGACCTCTGATGTTTATACAGTGTTCTCTGATTGTGCCTATGGCACCTCTGCTCTTCACTGGACCTCTGATGTTTATACAGTGTTCTCTGATTGTGCCTATGGCACCTCTGCTCTTCACTGGACCTCTGATGTTTATACAGTGTTCTCTGATTGTGCCTATGGCACCTCTGCTCTTCACTGGTTCTATTCTGCATTTTCTTCCATATCGTTTACTCCACTCACACTTCACTGTATAATATAATGGTATTACATTACAGTGTACAGTATTATATTACTGTATAATATGATGGTATTATATTACTGTATAATGACATTATATTACTGTATAATGACATTATATTTCTGTATAATGGTATTATCTTACTGTATAATGTAACATACATTTTATTATTTATTTATATATTTTTATTATTTAATTAGTATTTAAACTTAGAGCTGTAGTCCGACTTGGAGCTGTAGCAGCTCCCCATGCAGGTGACTTTCTATTAGTAACCAGCTGCCCATGCTGGTGACTTTCTATTAGTAACCAGCTGCCCATGCTGGTGACTTTCTATTAGTAACCAGCTGCCCATGCAGGTGACTTTCTATTAGTAACCAGCTCCCCATGCTGGTGACTTTCTATTAGTAACCAGCTGCCCATGCAGGTGACTTTCTATTAGTAACCAGCTCCCCATGCTGGTGACTTTCTATTAGTAACCAGCTCCCCATGCAGGTGACTTTCTATTAGCAACCCCATTGTCAGCAACCGGCACTCGTCTCACATTGCAGGCCCTGCAAATTGCTGTGGCTCTCCGCCTCACTGCCCCAATCCATGCCGAATACAGGTGTATTTGCGGCGAGGCAGTGGTCGACAGGTACGGACGGCATGGCCTTCTCTGCCAAAGGACAGGAGGATGGCATGCAAGATTTGATGAAATAGCTATGCCCAAGATTCCCAAATCATCTCAAGATAACCTCAAGATAACCTGACAGTGCCGCCGGGGGTCGTCAAATAGCTTCGGCTATCACCTCCTTATGTGCGGTCACTGATGGTCGAGTGGTTTCAGGCACCGTGTACAGTGGTTGCAATGTGCTCCTGGTGGTCCGGGTTCGAGTCACTTCTGGGGTGTGGAGTTTTCATTTACATATATGCTTGGGGACCAGTCAAGC
The DNA here is from genome assembly GCF_040958095.1 of Procambarus clarkii. NCBI lineage: Eukaryota > Metazoa > Arthropoda > Malacostraca > Decapoda > Cambaridae > Procambarus > Procambarus clarkii. Next base: position 16,910,971 of record NC_091239.1, on the reverse strand, counting down.
TTGTTCGCATATATATATATATATATATATATATATATATATATATATATATATATATATATATATATATATATATATAATTCATAAAAAAGAATAGGGGTTGTAGAAGAAAATATCAGTATTCAGTGTAGGTCCACAAGGTCTTCTCTGAGTATTCTTTATTTTCTTCTCCGAGGCCAAGGGTCCCCACACTTGCACTAGAGGTGGTACCGCTTTTAGGTTGTAAACAAAAATTAGTATTATATATTTTAGTGTTTTCTTATGTGTGGAGTTGGGCGTCAGGCTGCTTGCTAGTGACTGCTCCTTTGCATAACACCTAATTCTATCAGATATCTGATGATATCTGAGGATGTACCGATGATATCTGAGGATGTACCGATGATATCTGAGGATGTACCGATGATATCTGAGGATGTACCGATGATATCTGAGGATGTACCGATGATATCTGAGGATGTACCGATGATATCTGAGGATGTACCGATGATATCTGAGGATGTACCGATGATATCTGAGGATGTACCGATGATATCTGAGGATGTACCGATGATATCTGAGGATGTACCGATGATATGTGATGATAAAGCTAATGAGTTTTGTCTGGTCGTACCGTCGACTTGGGGGAGGGTGGAATCAGACCAAACCTTGTGCTTGATGATGGCCTTGACCTCTGGCTGAGGTTGGACTTGACCTCTGGCTGAGGTTGGACTTGCCCTCTGGCTGAGGTTGGACTTGCCCTCTGGCTGAGGTTGGACTTGCCCTCTGGCTGAGGCTGGTGCTAGGTGGTAGAGGGTTGCCCTGGCTAAGGCTGACCTGGCCTTGCCCGCCGGTGTTGGGCGTGGCACCATTGACGTATAATTGAGTGGAGTGCTTCCTTCCAGGAGTCCGGATAGCATCTGGAAGCCTGACGTGTGGCCTGGGGGTCGTCCGCTAGTGTGTGTAGTGTCCTCCAGGGACAACTTGGCTCCCGCCTCTCAACTCTGCTGGGGTACAGATTCCTGAGCTTCTCAAGTTCTATCATATCTACACTTGAAGCTCTGTATGGAGTTCAGTTGCTACAGGTGACCACCTTCAGTTCCTCCTGTACTCGCCTAGTTGTGCTTGCGGGGGTTGAGCTCTGGCTCTTTGGTCCCGCCTCTCAACACACTGCTGGTGTACAGAATCCTCAGCTTCTCAAGTTCTATCATATCTACACTTGAAGCTCTGTATGGAGTTCAGTTGCTAGAGGTGACCACCTTCAGTTCCTCCTGTACTCGCCTAGTTGTGCTTGCGGGGGTTGAGCTATGGCTCTTTGGTCCCGCCTCTCAACACACTGCTGGTGTACAGAATCCTCAGCTTCTCAAGTTCTATCATATCTACACTTGAAGCTCTGTATGGAGTTCAGTTGCTAGAGGTGACCACCTTCAGTTCCTCCTGTACTCGCCTAGTTGTGCTTGCGGGGGTTGAGCTATGGCTCTTTGGTCCCGCCTCTCAACACACTGCTGGTGTACAGAATCCTGAGCTTCTCAAGTTCTATCATATCTACACTTGAAGCTCTGTATGGAGTTCAGTTGCTAGAGGTGACCACCTTCAGTTCCTCCTGTATTCACCTAGTGCTTGCTGGGGTTGAGCTATGGCTCTTTGGTCCCGCCTCTCAACCGTCAATCAACTAATGTACAGATTCCTGAATCGTGTCTGATGGTCTTTATCATATTTATCATTCTTATCTCTCTTTATCGCCTCTCAAAGTTACTCCATTGTGGCTCTTCCCTCTGTGCCTCTCTCTGGTCTTCTCAGTCAGCATCGTTGAGGAAATTGGATTCCCCGTCTCAGTTGCTGAGCTCACTGTGTTGATGACATGAAAGTTAAGCAAGGAGTTCAACTGCTCGACCTCAAGGGGGCATGACGGCTGAGTGGGCAGCGCTAGGGATTCGTAGTACTAAGGGTTAGGGTTTGTTTCCCGGCGGCAGCGGAAATAAAGGGCAGAGTTTCTTTCATCCTGAGGAGACTGTTTACCTAACAGTAAATAGGTACCTGGTAGTTACAGTTGCTACGGGCTGCTTCCTAAGGGGGTGTGTATTCACCTAGTTGTGTTTGCGGGGGTTGAGCTTTGCTCTTTCGGCCCGCCTCTCAACTGTCAATCAACTGTACTAACTACACTAACTACTTTTTTTTTTCCACACCACACACACACACACACACACACACACACACACACACACACACACACACACACACACACACACACACACACACACACACACACACACACCCTAGGAAGCAGCCCGTGACAGCTGACTAACACCCAGGTACCTATTTACTGCTAGGTAACAGGGGCATTCAGGGTGAAAGAAACTTTGCCCATTTGTTTCTGCCTCGTGCGGGAATCGAACCCGCGCCACAGAATTACGAGTCCTGCGCACTATCCACCAGGCTACGAGGCCCCTGTGTGTGTGTGTGTGTGTGTGTGTGTGTGTGTGTGTGTGTGTGTGTGTGTGCGCACTCACCTATTTGTACTTGCGTGGGTTGAGCTCTGGCTCTTTGGTCCCGCCTCTCAACTGTCAATCAAATAATGTACAGATTCCTGAGCCTACTGGGCTCTATCATATCTACATTTGAAACTGTGTATGGAGTCAGCCTCCACCACATCACTGCCTAATGCATTCCATTTGTCAACTACTCTGACACTGAAAAAGTTCTTTCTAATATCTCTGTGACTCATTTGGGCACTCAGTTTCCACCTGTGTCCCCCTTGTGCGTGTGCCCCTTGTGTTAAAAAGCCTGTCTTTATCTACCCTATCAATTCCCTTCAGAATCTTGAATGTGGTGATCATGTCCCCCCTAACTCCTCTGTCTTCCAACGAAGTGAGGTTTAATTCCTGTAGTCTCTCCTCGTAGCTCATACCTCTCAGCTCGGGTACTAGTCTGGTGGCAAACCTTTGAACCTTTTCCAGTTTAGTCTTATCCTTGACTAGATATGGATTCCATGCTGGCGCTGCATATTCCAGGATTGGTCTGACATATGTGGTATATAATGTTCTGAAAGATTCCTTACACAAGTTTCTAAAGGCCGTTCTTATGTTAGCCAACCTGGCATATGCTGCTGATGTTATCCTCTTGATATGAGATTCAGGGGACAGGTCTGGCGTGATATCAACCCCAGGTCTTTCTCTCTGATTCTTGAAGAATTTCATCTCCCAAATGATACCTTGTATCTGGTCTCTTGCTTCCTACCCCTATCTTCATTACATTACATTTGCATGGGTTAAACTCTAACAACCATTTGTTCGACCATTCCTGCAGCTTGTCCAGGTCTTCTTGAAGCCTCAAGCTGTCCTCCTCTGTCTTAATCCTTCTCATAATTTTGGCGTCGTCAGCAAACATTGAGAGGAATGAGTCTATACCCTCTGGGAGATCATTTACGTATATCAGAAACAGGATAGGTCCAAGTACACAGCCCTGTGGGACTCTGTGACTTCACGCCAATCTGAGGTGTCACCTCTCACTGTAACTCTCTGCTTCCTATTGCTTAGATACTCCCTTATCCATTAGAGCACCTTACCAGCTACACCTGCCTGTCTCTCCAGCTTATGTACCAGCCTCTTATGCGGTACTGTGTCAAAGGCTTTCCGACAGTCCAAGAAAATGCAGTCCGCGCATCCTTCTCTTTCTTGCTTAATCTTTGTCACCTGATCGTAGAATTCTATCAAGCCTGTAAGGCAAGATTTACCCTCCCTGAACCCATGTTGATGGGTTGTCACGAAGTCTCTTCTCTCCAGATGTGTTACTAGGTTTTTTCTCACAATCTTCTCCATCACCTTGCATGGTATACAAGTTAAGTACACTGGCCTGTAGTTCAGTGCCTCTTGTCTGTGTGTTGGGGGGGGGGGGGAACGGGTTCAGTTGGTCAGTTGAGAGGCGGGACCAAAGAGCCAGAGCTCAACCCACACAAGCACAACTAGGTGAGTACAAGCGTCGGCAAGACGGCTTTAATAGCCCACGCACTTCCCTCTCTTACCTATTATCTCTCTCCCTCTCTCACCCCTCCCTATCTACCCCCTCTCTCACCCCTCCCCATCTACCCCCTACCTCCCCAAGCCAGCCTCCTCGCGCTTACCCAAATTACCACTGCAAATCTTGACCTGAAAACCACGAATACAATACCTGTGTGAAGATAAGTTAGGAGGGTTCGATCGTGAGTGTTTGGAGAGGAGGATATGTGGAGTTTATGAAGTTATGAGCTGTGAGTTTTGTTGCGTGTGTTGTGAGGAGGGTTGTGTGGTGTGTTTGTAAGAGAGAGAGAGAGAGAGAGAGATCTAGGACTTGATATCATGCCAAACTTGTGCTAATGCATACCACTTGTGCCACCTTTGACACTGAAAATGTTCTTTCTAACGTCCCTGTGGCTCGTTTTGGTATTCAGTTTCCACCTGTGTCCCCTTGTTCGTGTATCACCCGTGCTGTGGCCGTGGGGATGGTGTGGCGTCCTTGTCCTTGACAACAATTCGATCCAACAGATGTTGGGTTGAATTAATCAATTTAATTAATCCTGTGAGGCATGATTTGCCATCACTGAACCCCATGTTGATGTTGTCTCAAAATTCCTTTGCTCCGGATGTTCCGCTAGCTTTTTTCGCATAATCTTCTCCGTTAACTTGCATGGTATGGAAGTTAGCAATTTTGGCCTGTAGTTCGGTGCCTTCTGTCTATCCCACCATGGAGAGTGGCAGGCACAGTGCCTCTGCTCCTTCCTTTAGTATCCATGGTGATATTCCATGTGGGCCTATAGCCTGTCACATCCAACTCTAGCAAAAA